>NW_003852425.1:18200095-18206273 GCF_000181295.1 Otolemur garnettii | reverse complement strand
CACAGAGACGCTGTGCTGTGTTTCACACCCATGGATAAGGACCCAGTGCACCTTCACAGAGATGCTGTGCTGTGTTTCACACCCATGGATAAGGAGCCAGTGCACCTTCACAGAGACACTGTGCTGCACACTCACACCCATGGATAAGGACCCAGTGCACCTTCACAGAGATGCTGTGCTGTGTTTCACACCCATGGATAAGGAGCCAGTGCACCTTCACACAGACGCTGGGCTGTGTGTTCATTTTCCTTCTCTGGACTGAAGGATTCTTTCTTCCCGCTCTTGTTGTTGTCTGCCTTTGGGAATTCTCTGCCGCTAAAGGGTGACGCCTTGTCCAAGGTCACATTCCCGTCCTGGGGCAGCATATATTAGATAGCTTGGTTGTCAGGGTGAGGGAGGCAGCATGTTTGGAGAACTTAAAGCTGTTGTCCCCAACCTCAGATGGACATGACCCTAGAGACGGACCCAGCTTCAAAGCTCCCTGCAAGGTTGGCTGAAGCCCTGTGGGACTAAACCCCAACCTCCCTTCTCCCTGCTTTGCCACCACAGGTGTTAATCCTGAGAGCCCTGCCCAGGAAACCTTCCTTTCTGCCCACTTTCTGCCCACTGTCCTCTGTGTTAGAGTCTGCCTCTGTGAAACACAGTCTGTACTGTTCTCCTGGTGACCGCTCTTCCCACTCTGCTAGACCTAAGCCTGTATCTTCCTCTGTATTCTAACCTGTGTCCATTACCACAAAACCACTCTAGTTATCCAGAGAACGGCTGAGACAGTAAAACGATTTGGGACGATTATTTTGTAGAATTGTCCGTGGAATTAGAAACCTGATTGAAGTGCACCCCAATATACCTTTGTCTCAACCTGCTTCAGCTTTGCTCCAGGCTGACTGGCTTACGACCCTTAACACAGACACGTGCTCACATTAGGGGCGGAGGAAATGGGGGGAGCTGGGTCACGATACGCCCTCTGCTCACTGGCTTCATTCAGAATGGGCCCCCAGTCATTGTCAGGATGGAGATGAAACTTCACTTAGCTTTGAAAAAGAATAATGGTTCTAATCACAGCCAACTTGAAAAAGTAAACTTTGAGCAAGTGAGTGATGGAAGGGTGGGAGGGGTACAGACTCGGAACCTGAGACAACCCCTACAGTTAGTTAATAAAAGACATAAAAGCTAGACGTGGGCAATGAGCTGGCAACTAACACCACCTCCATCAGTGCAGACAGGGATCACCCTCTAAGGCTAAGAGTACTGTTGAAAGATCGTGGGACACAGGCTGTTCACCTTGTTCCCATGATCACAGAGAATTTCCCCTGGAGTCCTGCGGTACCAGGAAGAGAAATCTTTCAACTGCCTTAGCCCAGTGACTGAGCTCAGTGCCACGTGCCCTGGATATGACACAGCCATCTACGCAGTGTTCTCATTGACAACATTTTTATAATTCAATCATGGGGAAACAATCATAAAAGTCTAAGGTGTGGGGGAAGCGTCTGTGACTTAGTGAGTAGGACACCAGTCCCATATACCAAGGGTGGCAGGTTCAGGCCCAGCCCTGGCCAAACTGCAACAAAAAAATAGTCGGGTGTTGTGGTGGGTGCCTGTGGTCCCAGCTGCTCAGGAGGCTGAGGCAGGAGAATCACCTAAGCCCAAGAGCTGGAGGCTACTGTGAGCAACAGCACGGCACTCTACTGAGGACGACGGAGTAAGACTCTGTCTCAAAAAAAAAAAAAAAAGTCTAAGGTGTGTGGCATTTGGCAAGATAACTAGACTCTTCAAAATGTTCTGGTCATTAAAAACAAAAAGCAATTCTGAATTAAAGAAGACTAAAGAAAGTAAAGGAAACTAAACAAAACCTTAACTGGGTAAAAAAAACAAAAAAAGAAATTTAGAAGACAATTTATTATAATTTAGGGAACCCCTGAAAAATTTTAATAGGCATTGTATATTAGATGTTATTGCATAGTGTATCACTTTTTAAATTATCATGATTGAAAATAATATTATAATAATGTAAGAAAATGTCTTTATTCTTAAGCAATAAATACTGAATTAATTAAGAGGGGAAGGAGATTGAGGAGGATTGATAACAGGCAGACAGCATGCAAATGTTACGAAATATTGACATTGGCAAATCTAGGTGAAGGGTAGATGGGAGTTCACTGTGCTGCTCTTTCAACATCTCCATGGGCTTAGAATTTTTCTTTTTCTTTTTTTTTCTTTTTGAGACAGAGTCTCACTATATTGCCCTCGGTAGAGTGCTGAGGCATCACAGCTCACAGCAACCTCAAACTCTTGGGCTCAAGCAATTCTCTTTCCTCAGCCTCCCAGTCAGCTGGGAATACAGGCGCCTGTCACACATCCAGCTATTTTTTGTTGCAGTTGTCCTTGTTGGTTAGCTGGTCCAGGCAGGCACCATGGCACTGTGCTATGGGTGCTGAGCCAGACTTGGAATTTTTTAAAGCAAAACCTAGGAAAATCAAAAGAGAGAGACTGATGTTCGTAAATGAAATAGTCTGAATATTCCTGACCTTAAAGTCACTTCCCACATGTTCCAAGCTTTTCACCAAATGAAATCGAACAGCAGTGTGACAGTATTAAGAATGTCAGGTGGGTCTGTAGAGAGGCCACAGACCCGTTAGCCTCATCGCACCTCAGTCTAGGGTACTTTATTGTTTAAATTCACATTAGAAAATGCCCAAACAAAAAATGTCAACTTCTCTATCCAAACATAACAAAGAGCTTTGGAGTGCAGGGAATTTAGCACCAAAAGAATTATGAACTGATATTTGCTCAGCTGTTTATTTACCCAAAGAAAAACACTTTCCTTTTGCAACAAGATTCTTTGAATTCACAAGGAAGAATTGCAGATCCTGCAAATTTAGTTGTGGAGGTATAGAGGTGAGACAAATATATATTATGGAATCATAAATTATGGCCTCCAGGAAATACAGGCCTTTGTCCCTTCACCCTGGAAGTTGAAGGAGAAGGATTGAAATATCCTACAAGTTTCAACTGCTGGAAGTTCAGCACAAAGCAACACGTGTATTTTCAACAGGACTCTGTTCAGTTCCAACCTGCCCGGCAGGGCTGCACCTGTCCCTGAGGGTTCCTGGCTCCCATGTGGCATTCTAGCCAGTCTGTGATTATTTGTGTGCAACAGAGCAACACCAGAAATCAACAGAAGAGGCATTCGCCCCAACTGCCATTTGTAAGATAAAGAGTGACACTATCAGACAATTGAAAAGAACCTTCCTCCTCTCACCAGTGAAACAAATTCTAAAATATGAAGATCAGGACCACTGGAGACGGAGATAACAAACGGCAAAGAACTGAAACCCCGAGACAGCAGGTGGTGTCAGAGCAGTTCCAGTTCATCTTTTGAAAACGCATCAGGTCCCATTAGAACCAAGTAAAACCCTCTGGTGCCTGTGGGGATGCTGGTAACGCTTTGTCAGGTACCTGGACCTACATCACGTTATTTAAAAATACCTTGAAATTTTTGAAGGTTAAATTTCTTTTTCCTCTCAATTATTTAGTGTCAATTAAAGTTGTGATAATTGGAAGAGATACACTCAATTTGTGAGAAATACTATTGACCAGTATTTCTTGACTCTTCTAAGTCTCGGAGAAACCAAAGAAGCCATCAGCAACCCGGCCCTTCACACTAATCAAAGTGCTGTCAGAGTGGAAGAGACTTAAGTAATTCATTAGTCTCCAGGGCCGTGCTCAGACCTTCACTCAGGGAATGCCACTCACTGCAGTGTTTTCCAGTCTCAAGGACGGCAGCTTCTTCTTCTGGTCCTTCCTTAACTCATTTCTTAGGAAAGGGCACTGTCTAATAAGATTGTGTGGGAACACTTCTAGGATTCTAAGCAGGCATAAACCACAAATCCTTCCACATGCCCCTTTGCCAAGACCTGTGTTTCATAGTGCTAGACTAACCATCAACCACAAATTTTATCATTTTCAGAATGGAAAAATGGGCTTTTGTTTTTTTCTCTTTTACTGGGCTTTCAACTTTGTGGTCTTACTAATAGAAAACAGAATGTTATTAAGTTATGAAATGAAACCATTGAACTTTCCCAGGTACACAGAATTCCAGAAATGTTGTTAGACCGTTTCTCCCGACATTCAGAGTGGTCACAACACAGACATTTGTACCCAACTCTGAGCCTTCGCAGTCCTGCCTTTTGTACCTCTAACCCTTTGCTTTTTAGGGCAACCCCACTGTCCCCGCAGCATTGACTCCAAGGGTCTCCATCACTTACAGACTTGACAGTATGGCTTCAGTGCTATTCTCAAGTTACTTTCAATGAATTTACAAAGAACATTATGTTGTCTGAATAGGAAATTCACAATTATTGAGTATTTAACACTCAGTATGACTTATGTTAAAAAAATAATTTTAGTGCACTATAGAAAAATAATTTTTTAAAAAATGATACAATTCCAAAATAAAAAGGAACACTAGTTTTCATTTGCGCTATTAAATCAGAAGAATACCAAATCATTTATTACTAGCCGGTGTGGTTTCAGTTTATAAGAGACCCTGCATATCTTTTTCATTCTCTTTACATGAGGTTGACACTATGTTTTGCCTGCTTATTATGATAAGAATAATAACAACAACACACGTTAGCTGGTCACCTAAGGCCTGCCATATTTCTAGTATCTTCATATAAGCCTGTATCAACCTTACAGTAGGATCCATTACTTTTCCAATATTTCAAATGAGAAAACTAAATTCTCATCTAGAATTTTGTGAGGTGAACAAACCAGGCTGGCAGGAAACCTTGTCTGACTACCTGGTAGTTCCTGAGCTCTTACTACCCTGATCACATACCACAGTCAACCCTGTCTCCTAAATTTCATATTTTCTCATATCTCATATGAGTTTATAATTAACTCAGTGTGTTTCCAGAGGAAAATTATGTCAAGTTCCCTAAAATGCTAGTACATAGATACTTCTCAATTCCAAAACTGCCCTTTTCAAAATTGCAGTATCACTGTACTATGACCTCACACAGACATATACATTAAAGAAGGTTAAAGAATCCAGATTCTCCATTGCCTGGATCAATTTAGCTAATGAGATAAACAATAAGCGACCTCAGAGGCCTTCTTAGTCAGAAAACTAAAGCAAACATTCAATCAAAACAAGGGACGCCTGCCTCAGTCCAGGGAGGACGTGTGTGGTAGATTCTTGCTAAGTCTGTCGGCCACGGTGTGGGCGCCTTCACCACCACCCAGGGCACACTCTGGTTTCCCACAAAGCACACACACAAAGGGGCAAGCACCTGTGTGTCTGTCGGGTGCGGGGAGCTTGTTCTCGGTCTGTCTCTCAAAGGCACATGACGTTCTCTACACCTGCTACACAGAAGGAAACCAATGAACATTTATTCAGCTCACAAGTGAGAACATGAGCTCATTACCAATTTCTTCAAATATAATAAAATAAGAAAATACTTCCTCAAAATTATAAAAATCCAAAACAGTACTTAGCTGCTCACTAGTAACACGGGCATATCAGCTCCAGTTTAACTGGTTTATTTTACAGCCTCTTATTCTTTTGCAAAGTTGTTTTTTTCATGAAAAAGAAAACATTCAATCCAGAAGGTGGGGGCAAATAATGGTTGGGTTAGATTTAGAAGAAGTAAATAAATCCATCAAATAACGTAACTGAAACAGTATGTAGGGCTTAGTATGGAGGGCTTAGCATGTGCCAGGCATCGTTCTAAACGTGTGGGGTGTATCACTGTGAGCTTGGTGCAAACGGCTGCATAGAAAACAACAGATAGAGCCTGAAGACACAGAAAAAGAAAGATTAGCAAAGGATCACATGGAAAAAGTAAGCAAAGGCCCACGGGGATGGCAGGGATGCCAGGAGGAGACACTCAAATATGTGAGCCAAGGGGATCATACGGATGCCAGAAGAGGACACTCAGACATCTGAGAATCAGAAAGGGGATCATAGGGATGCCGGGAGGGGACACTCAGACATCTGAGAATCAGAAAGGGGATCACACGGATGCCGGGAGGGGACACTCAGACATCTCAGAATCAGAAATGGGATCACACGGATGCCGGCAGGGGACACTCAGACATCTGGGAATCAGAAAGGGGATCACACGGACGCCGGGAGGGGACACTCAGACATCTGGGAATCAGAAAGGGGATCACA
>NW_003852425.1:18147309-18199778 GCF_000181295.1 Otolemur garnettii | reverse complement strand
GGACGCCGGGAGGGGACACTCAGACATCTGGGAATCACAAAGGGGATCACACGGATGCCGGGAGGGGACACTCAGACATCTGGGAATCACAAAGGGGATCACACGGATGCCGGGAGGGGTCACTCAGACATCTGGGAATCACAAAGGGGATCACACGGATGCCGGGAGGGGTCACTCAGACATCTGGGAATCACAAAGGGGATCACAGGGATGCCGGGAGGGGACACTCAGACATCTCAGAATGAGAAGGGGTTAGAAAGAGGATGCAGTGGAGGGTACTGGCTACCTGCCGGGTCAGCTGCTGGACACTCACTGCTCCATTTTACCCCCACACTAACCCAGTGAGGAAGGTTTCACAATTCTGATTTTGTCCAAGAAGAAACAGGTTGCCAAAGCTATGTCTTCAACAAGATTACATAACTAGTAAGTGGAAAAGTCAGGATTGAGATCCAGAGCTCTGCCAGGTGCCGCCTCTCCCTGCTGGACATGACATACAAGGTCCTCGCCTGGGCTGAGCCCTCGCACGATGACAGGGAGGTCACGCGGTGACTTCCTAGACTCATTTTTTTCTCCCCTGTCGTAACAGGGAAAGAAACATTAATTACGTGTATATTTACTCACTTGGAAGAAAAGATCCAAACACAAATTCCAAATACAAAGATAATGGATGATCAGTTGTAGCATTTCCCAGAAATGTGGTTTGCACTTCTTTTTAATGAATTCTAGTCATTGAGTGATTTATGTGGAAAACAGGAGCTGAGGAGTAAGCATGTATACGGGACCCGGTTCTTGATCGAAAAAAGGAAAGTGTCTGGAAACAAAGCTCTGAGGCCTCGATCAGGACTTGGGCTCGGTGGCCTGTGACACGTTCAGATCCGACTCAAATCACTGCGATGTCACTGGCCATTTTGTCACCAGCACAATGACGCACACCACAGCATTTAGACAGGGACTGTAGACACTGCTATCATGCGGCCTTTTGTCCACACAATGGAGAATCCAGACACACACTACGGATTTTCCCAAATTCATTGCTTCACTTCCGGCAGCCCCAGGCTGTCAGGTGGAGACCCCCATAAGCCTGTGCATAACTGATTCGGGGCCTTCTGGGCAGTTTCAATCACCAAGCAGTAGACTGGACCACAGTGAGAAACATTCCGCCCAGATGAATATTCTGACAGCTTTCTGGTCCCACAGAATTTCAGTGTGAGGCTGGCAAGTTGGCTGAAAGTATAAGCCATTTATCAAAGAAATAATTAAATGGGTAAATGATTGATAGGTGCAAAGATAGATGACAGATGGGTAAGTAGGTAGACGGGCCTTCCTGCAAGTCTACCAGGACTCTAATTTAAAGGCAATTGGGAAAGGTACTTTTATGTGTCAGAGGAAAAACGGTCTTAGCTCTGAATTTATCTCTTTGCGTAGATGGGCTCACATGTTTTTTTCTTCCTACCTCTTTTTCTTTTCTTTTTTTTAATTGAGACAAAGTCTCATTTTGTTGCCCCCAGTAGAGTGCCACTGTGTCATAGCTCACAGCAACCTCAAACTCTTGGGCTCAAGCCATTCTCTTGCCTCAGGCTCCTGAGTAGCTGGGAGTACAGACACCCGCCACAATGGCTGGCTATTTTTTTGTTTGTTTAGCAGGTCTGGGCCAGGTTCAGAACCAACCAGCCCCAGAGCATAAGACCAGCGGCCAAACCACTGAGCTACGGACACCAGCCCCTTCCTACCTGTTTAACACACTATACTGTTACTCTTGAAATGGAACAGAGTATTTTGTCCAGGAGAGGGAAGTCACTCACGTCTGCAGCCTGCTGACCCTTCCTCGAGCAGATTGACCAGGAACTTTTCATAATAAATATGTTGGGATCAAACGAATTTCCTGAATGTGGGTGCGGGACTGTTTAGCTGAGGTGACCCAGGTGTGATTAACACACCAGGCTGCATGGATGCTGGCGGCGTGATCCGTGAGTATGGGTATCTCTGACGTTAGAATTTCCTTTCTGAAGAATCTGAGCTTTTAACCACAAATCATTCCAGCTAAGTGATGCAAAGCCATAAGGAACAGACGAGGCTTTGTGCACTAAGAGAGGACACTGCTCTCAAAGCCTCCTGCATACATCCCTGCATGTATCAGAACTACCGGTACCTGGAGAGGGGACATGGCAGTGTGACAACACGGTGAACACAGGCTGCCAAAGAGGCTTCCCTGGGGGACAGGGGCAGCAGAGGGTAGGGGGAAGGCCCACGGGAGGTGGGGGCGCAGAGGACAGGGGACGGGGGGCAAGGGAGGTGGGTGGGGGTGGCTGAGGGCAGGGGCACAGCCCATGGCGGGGGGTTCACAGAGGGCAGGGAGGTAGGGGGGAAGGGAGTCAGGAGGGGGCGGCCAAGGGCAGGGGGATGGCCCATGGGGGTGGGGGTGCAGAGGGCAGGGGGATCCTTTGTCCTAGATCACTCAGTGAAGTGACTAAGAAGGAGGCACTGGCCTCAAAGTCCACTTTCTAAGCCAAGTGTTCACACCAGAGTCTGACTGGAAATTCCTCACTCCTGACCAGCTAGAAGATTTTCTTCCATTTTCCCCCAATATGTGGGATTTAGCGAGGCAGAGAAGTATCAGCACCCCTTGCTGTTCCTCCCTTAGAGCCTTACTATGATTCCACAGAGAACCCAGCTCAGCCGGCATCAGCCCCTCCCTGTGAAGAAGGGACAAAGGGACCCACCCTGGGCCTGTCTGCGATCGTCTCTATTTCTCTGGGAATATTAATTTATTGGTCGGGTCTCTCTTCATCTCAAAACCTTTTCTTCTTTAGTTGCGGCTGATTCTCCATCATGTTATGGTAGGAAGAAAGCACAGTACCTGGATGCTTGAGAGTTCATGGCTGTGTTGATGGAACGGTTTATGCTGCAGTGAAATCCCAGCTCCTTGTGCGTGAAAAGCAGAAGGAAATGCTCCCTGGGCCACCCACTAGCTGTGTACACGCAGGGAATGTCTGTGGCTTCCTCTTCTTTAAAACTCCAACATCACAGCCCAATATCACCAGGCAAGGAGAACAGTTCATTTCTGTCCTTTACCTTCAGTGAATGCAGCAGAGTCTGTGCTCAAACCAGTGAGTTTTAAATGGTAACTGAAAAGTCTGTGCTCTCTTATACTCTCAATACCCCATTGGACACTTCCTCTAGACTCAAAAATTCTAGAGCAACAATGAATATAAACCTTAATAGTTAAGGAGTAAAAAATGTTCCTACTGAAATTTAAGCATAGCAAAACACAAACAGGGAACTGGGCCCAAAATGTGAACAGGATAGTGGTTTCTGCTTTATCCAGAAGGCTGTGGGATGTGATTGAAACAATCTTACAAAACGTGCCTTTTCTCCACGCCTCTTATTGTCTTCTTCATGTTTCCCAATTGGAATCTGCTATTTAAAAACTGAACTAAATTCCACTGAGAGAGGAAAAAAAAAACTAAACTAAAAATTCTCAAAGGAGAAGAGAAAAGAAATAGTGGTAATCTGTGTACCTACTTGACTTCTTCACTTTCACTGTTTTATATACTCTCTGATAAAAACTGGCAAAGGGAGGCTTGAGTCCCCACCCTGGCTTCACTCAGCACCCACCCCAGACCTCGCCCAGACCTCGGCCCAGTGGAGATGGCCAGGGCTTCATGAGGGCATAGCTGGGACAGCCCCTGCTCGGGCCATCTGTGCTTCCTGACGTACACGGCACGGCTCCTCTCACTTTAGATGCGTGGGTTGAAATCAGAACAGACATGATGGGACAGCCTGTCAGCCCAGGTTGAGAGGCCGGTCAGCCCTGGTCAAGACTAAGTTATCAGCAGAGTAAGCAGGTTGAGGGCACCAGCAAAACTGGGCAGCAGAGACAGACACAGACAAAGAGAAACAGGTAGGGAACTAAACATTTCCACCTTGATGAACCTACTCATAATTTTAACTTTTGCAATCAGAATGTCTTTAAGAAGCTATTTAATTTTTACATGAATGTAATTTTTTGATGTTTGGGAAGATTAACTCCTTTATATAAGCAAGGATATCATAATCCTTTCAGAGTTTAAGTGCTCTAGGTCAGCCCCGTCAGTTACCCCCACACAGGAAGCTACAGTCCAACTTCTACCTTAGAGATGAGGGGGTAGGGGTGAGGGTGGAAGGTGGGGGGGCTGGGGGGGTTACAGACGGGGGGTGGAGGGTGAGCACCTGAAACAGAGTCACAGCTGGAACCACAGGATTCTTGGAAAGCAGCTGTTCTGAATTCCTGCCTCCAACTTCCAGGGACTTATCATCAAAGCTCTGGGACCCGTTTCCTTGTTCCAAACGGAACACCTACCACAAGATTTCTCGGGTTGGATCGTGGTCACTGGTCTCAAAATCTCTTGGACTTGACCTGACCCTCAGACTTTTCACTTGGACTCTACAGTTTGCAAACTACAAGTAGCCCCCTGAATTCTGAGATCCGTGATGTGGGTATATATGTGCATTCACATACATGTATACCTGTCCAGTATTTAATGTATCAACAGAGGAAATTAGTGAAGATATGATTTCAAAGAAGGCTGTGAGACCTTTCTAATCCTGCCAGGGCATCTCTCATTTGGATAAATGTAAAGCAGAGTTCCTTACAATGAATCTCAAAAAAGTTTCTTAAACCTATCAAGACGTTCCTTATACTCACCAGTATATTTCTCATTTATACTGATAGTTTCTATCAGTATAAAAAAAAAAAAAACTTATATAACATTGGCATTATTGTTTTAAGAGGTCACATTTTATTTAAATATGTTGGTCATGATTTTCTTGGAATTTAAAAAACTATTAACAGGAAAACATAGATGACTGAGTGATGATTAGGTTAAGATGAAGAAGAATTCTCCTACAAACTATAATAGTGATTATTTGTAATTATAAACTACATGGTGCAAGGTTGAAAGTAAAAATATAATTATTTGATGTGTCTCTTCAGGTTGATTACAAAATTTGAAAAGCAGTCACTCTCTCCCAGTGCACAGATACTTCCTCTGTTTCCCTCAGAATCCATCTAGCAAGGAACCAGTTCTGGAGTTTTATTTCAGATGTGGTTCAAAGGGAGGGCAAGGTTAACCGCAGACTTGTGTGTGGGAACTCACCTTCCCTGACACCGTCTAATAAAGGATGTCATGAGTCTGTAAGTATGCAACCGGAAACATTGTCAGTGACACCGCACAAAAAGAACAAGAAGCTACTGTGAAACTAATGATTTGCATTGGTTAAATTTCATTGTGGAGAAGTTGAGATGTTGAGAATAAATGAGATTTGACACTGATGACCCTGTCATCACGTGGATTTTAGGGATCTAAATATCCACCTCATATCACAGGCCAAAGTCTGCCTCTTCGAATAACTCTCAGTCTCACTAGTGATTGCTGCTTTATTTTCTTGTTATCAAATTCACTTCTTTCCATGAAATAGAAAGTCCCCAGGTGAATGAATGGATCTTTGAAATTGGTCTAAAACTACAGTGTAACAAATGCACCACAGAGATAAACTTTTGCTCAGATGAAAATGTCAGTAAGTCATCTGGCATGTGATTACTAAAGCTTTTTGTATAAAAATAACTGATGCATTTGATTCTGGTAATCTAAGTTCTTTTTATTTTCATTTTTAAAAAATGTATTTAAGAAAATGTTTAATTGTGGCAAAATAAGCATAACATAAAATTTGCCATCTTAAAACTATTTCTAAGTATACATACAGTTCAGTATAGAGTTAAAGACATATACATTATTAGGCAAGCAATCTCCAAAACACTTTTTATCTTGCCTAACTGAAACTTTATAAATAATTATTTAAAAAAATTTTTTTTCTGAAATTGAGAGTAACTTGCTGATCTGAAGCCCATTCACCTCAGATGCTTTAGTGGGTAGTTACGTAAACCAAGACAGTCTCCTGCCAGATAATCACAACTCAACCATCAAAACCAAGCAGTTAACACTGACACGTTCTTGCCAACTCATCTCCACGTATCTAGTTCGGGTTTTGCCAATTATCTCAATAGTATCTTTGCATTAAAAAACTCCACAAATCAGATTGAGTTATCTTGTTATTTTAAAGTCCCTCACTCTAGAACCGTTCCCAGTCTTACCCTACCTTTCCTGATCTGGATATTTTTAAAGATTATAGGCCAGTCATTTTATAAGAGTTTCCTCAACTGGGATGTTCTGATGTTTTCTCCTATTGATTACCTTCAAACTGCACATGTTTAGCAGGACTAATATAAAAGGGATATTTTCTTTCTTTTATAATTGGTAAGTAATTTTGTGAGAAAGTTTTTTAAACTACGTAAATACCTTATTTTTTATCATATTTCAATGTATTCATTGAATTATTTTATCATATTTCAATGTATTCATTGCATCATTCATTCATTGTATGCATTACTGTTTTGCTCACTTTCTAACTATTATTATCTGTATTTATACTGATGTCCAACTTATCAGAGGTTTGGTTATCTCACAGCCTGCCCGTGCCACCCTGTCCTTCACCAGCTCTATGGCACAGACATCCCACCATCATCTTGTCATGGCCCCGCCTCTGCCCTGCAGTCAGCCTTTCTTTCTGTGAAGAAGGGTGTTTAGAAATCAAGATCCGGACAGTGTATTGCCGCATCCAGGGGGAAGTTGGTGCTCCCAGATCCTCCTGGTGAACAGAGCTGAGAGGTACATGTGAGTGTCTGTGTCCATATGTACATTCTTGAGCATCTGTGTTTAATTCTGTGTCTATCCACATACATACTGAAAATTGCATATTTATTACACCTGTACCCCTAATCTCACTCCAACACCATAAGGCTGGAGATGGTTCTCTCCCTCTTTGTATCTGTAACTTCCTTTTCTGACAGTGAGAGATCTGACTCATCTTATTCTCAATCTCTTGGTTTATTTGATCCCACCCACTACATGCAGCAAATTCCTCAACAACCTGCCATCTCCTCCCATGTCGGGGAGCCCTTCTCACCCTTCCCGGGCTTTGATGCCCTGCTCTGAGATGCCACTAAGACAGGCACCGTCCCTGCTGCAGCCAGCCTTGGGGGCCTCCTGACACGGCCCCACCTGTGGACACGCTCCTCACAGCTCGGGCCTGACACCCACACTCTGTAAGGTGCTCATCTCACTTCTCAGGCTCCCATGTCCCGTCCATCATCACTCGCTCACAACCCTCTGGTCTCCCCACAACTCTGATCCCACAGTGGCCTCTGTGCTACATGGACACCTACAGGTCCCTGCCCCACCACACGGCCTTAAGACTGAATTGTTTAACAGAAGGGGGGAGAGGAAGAGCTGCCATTACTTTCTGAAAATTACTTCTAACTTCCCTCTCCATCCCAAAGATGGAGATCTTTGGTACAGTGAAACTAGTGTGAGATTTTATGACCGAAATTCGTGAAATCTAAGTTCTGCTTACAGAAATAACAGTTATTTTACCCTAACTTAGAAAGTTGACTTACAACGTCATTATACAAATTATTTTTACGTAATTCATTCTTTAGCAAAGTATGGGTTAAATGGAATATTTCCTAGGATAGATTTAACACTCAAACACTCTTCTTATCTTCCAATACTGGGATGACTAAGATAATTTATTCACAGACTTCAGGTGCAGCGGAAGAGTGAAGAAGCTATTTGGAAACATTCAACAAGAAACATTTCAAATTAGGCAGACATTGACAAAAGAAAAGATTGGAGGGACCTGGAATAGCCAGATAATTGCTTTCATTCTTTTAGTATAAAGTGTTGTTTTTTGTTTTGGTTTTTTTGAGACAGAGTCTCACTATGTCCCCCTGGGTAGAGTGCTGTGGCATCACAGCTCACAGCAACCTCAAACTCTTGAGCAATTCTTTTGCCTCAGCCTCCCAAGTAGCTGGGACTACAGGTGCCCACCACAATGTCCAGGTATTTTTTGTTGCAGTTGTCATTGTTGGTTAGCTGGACCGGTCCAGGTTTGAACCGTCACCTTTGGTGTATGTGGCTGGTGCCATAACCACTATGCTATAGGCACCGAGCCTATAATGTGTTTTTAACACTAGAATGTTTTCTCTCCCTATTAAAAGCAATTATCCTTAATATGGTCTCTGACATAAACAGACATTTTTCAAAAGAAGATAGCCAATGGACCAACAAACATATTAAAAAAGCTCAGCTTCACTAATCATCAGGAAAATGTGAATTATAACCATTATAATACTATTTACCCACAAGAATGGCCATTATTAAAGTCACTTATACACTGTAGAAATATAAATCAGTACAGTCTCTGTGAAGATCAGTATGGTGATTCCCTGAAGAACTAGGAGCAGACCCTTCAATCCAGCAATCCCCGTACTGGGAATCTACCCAAAGAAAAAGAAGTTGTCATATGGAAAAGACTCCTGCACCTGTGTGTTTATCAGGCTTATCAGGCGGCAAGATACCGCCACACACCAACATGAACACAGCTGTGAGACGCTGATACTCCCAGGCTAAGAAACCTTACCAAGCTATTCGTACAGTGCTGCCAACATGAGTGCACCTGGCAAGTTCGCCAACTTAATTGTCAGGCCTGGTACACTGAGTATTGAAGACAACAAATGCCTCTTTACTGGGAGTTAAAGAGAGGGCTCCACTTCCCAATTATTCTCCTTACTGTCACCCATGGTGTTCACAGAAGATGGCTGTAGACATGACTAATTATTTTTGAAAACCCAAATCAAAGGGACTTCACAAAGGGCTCAATGAAAGGTTATTATTACTATTATGATTACTGAGCTGTACTTGTGGTTTAATACAATGTTTTAAAGGGCTTTACAGTTAAGGGTTCAATTAGTCATATCCCCTGTAACATTTCACAATGAAATATGATAAAACATATGAATGTGCAGTTCACAAAATTCATAATCACTTAAACAAATTATTCTTCAAAATAACTGGATTTTTTCTTCCCTATAATCTTTGATTATATGCTTATGCTCATCATTTGACAATACTTTATCCCCTCCAGAAACAAACAAAAAAAAAGTAGGACTTCAATCTTTTCTTTAGTTAACAGAATTCACATAACACCTCCAGCAAAGTAAAAAGAAAATTCTTTCCCAGTCAACTCCCTGTACTCTGCTGACCACAGGCCAGGCTGCCAGTGTCTGTGTAGGGCTGCCCTGTCCTCTGTGCGTCTGTACCATGTCTCTGCACTTCCTGAGTGAGTCACCATCTCATAACAAGAGGAAAACAGGGGGTTTCTGCTCCTCCATCCACTCCCCAAAAGGAGAGGTACAAAGTGCTATGACACCTGCCAAGGTGAGCAGCACCCTGGGAGCTGCACGCTTTGGAGGAGATGTGCTACTCTCTCTATCATAAGAGTGATCAAACTTCCTCACTGTATCTCACACACATAAAAGGCAATGGTTGTTATGCACTTGTCAGTTCTGTGCTGGGTGTAGTTCAGAGAAAGATGAATTCTGAATATTCATAGCCCTTTCTGTCATAAACTAAACAGCAGTGAACCAACAGGGGGTGTCCAAGGAACCACCCGTGGTCCCCCACAGTGCAGGATGTTATTAACACACAGTGAGCATTAAAGTTGCTCTTGGAGGCTTTATCTTAGTGACCCCAACCCTCTATCAGTATCTGCCTGCTGAGAATTTGTTTTCACATTTGCAGACTCCCACTGGGTGATCACTACTGTGACCGTCATGCTCTCTGGTCACAGAGACCATGTCCAGCCTCCCAGAGTCTCATTCGCATGTAGTATCTGTGGGTGCTGATTGACTAAACACAGTGCAATTATAGGTATTTGTTAAACATATTTTTTTTTTTAGACAGAGCTTCAAGCTATCCCCCTGGGTAGAGTGCCATGGTATCACAGCTCACAGCAACCTCCAACTCCTGGGCTCAAGCGAGTCTCCTGCCCCAGCCTCCCAAGTAGCTGGGACTACAGGCGCCTGCCACAACACCCAGCCATTTTTTGGTTGCAGCCATCATTGTTGTTTGGTGGCCAGGCTGGGGATTCGAACCTACCACCTTAGGTGTATGTGGCTGGCGCCTTAGCCGCTTGAGCCACAGGCTCCGAGCCTGTTAAACGTGTTTTAATGAGGTGACATTTCCTGCAGCTTTAAGGAGCCTGGATTTTTCAGAACAGTCAGCACCTGGTTTAAAGGGACCCAGACGCTCACCTGCTGCTTCTGATCTGGATGTGACCAGAGCCTCATCTCTTGCTGTTCTCTGAACAAGACAGATGAAGGAGCTGTTCTGAGGACCTTGGAAGGTGGATTAGAAAGTAAGAGGGGCTAAGAGGAGAAAGTGGTTAAAATTTCAAGTATCTTAATATATATAAAAGAAAGAGCTACAGGCTGAGTCGTGAAAGAATTACAGGATTTTCCAACTGTAACTACACCCAGTCACAGGATATATCTGAAAAGTCCTAGTGTGGAAAGACATGTGACGACAAGTGGTTAAGCAGAGTTTAAGTGCCACGTCCTTGGACAGAGGTTAGACCTAAGGTCAGCTGCTGAGTGGGGTTCGACTGCCTATCCAGGGGCCCAGGACCTCTTTGCAAACATGGCAGTTAGAGAGGACACAACTCACTGATTCATGATATCTGTATGACCTAAGGCTTCCCCCTGTGCCTAGAGCCCAGATGCTCTAAAAAGCCTGAGCAAATCTCAGCACGATTCATGGAGACTAAGACCACAAATGTTGGGTAGGTGCGTCTGAGGTAGCAAGAGGGGTGTGTCCTCAGCCGCTGGACAGATGAGGGAGGCAGGGCACAGGGGTGCCCAGAGGAGCCAGGTGCTCTGGACAGCCAGCCAGTCACCCTCTAACGACCAAAAAGCCTGCTTTGGGGGAAGAGTCTTTTTTCCACTTACCAGTGCAATTGCCTTTAATATCTGGCTCTATAACAGTAGGAAATGAGACTTTTGTGAACAGCATCAGAGAGAAGAAATCACACACCACAGACTCGGGAAATGGTAATTAGAAGGAACCCAGAAATGATGAGAAAGGATGAGACATGGGCCGGCTTGCCCCTAGTAGAATAGTTTTAAAACTGAATATTTCTCTTTTAGAGAATCTTAAGATTGGCCCTTTGATGAGCTAACACTTCAAACAACAACATAGTTCCCACACTCAAACCCCACCAGTGAGAGAAAAGTTGTTACTTACGAATAGGACAGTGTTGATTTTGCAAAAACTATTTAGGAGTAAACCCTCCTTTCACATAAACAGCACAGACAGCCATTCTACATACCAGGTGTCCAAAGGAGGATCCTCTCATGGGCATAAGCTGACATTGAAACAACTTAAACAAGTTAATTGTGAACAATTTACTTTCATGGAGTTTTAATGAAAAAATGTTTAAAATATATAAAAATACAGAATACAAAATATTCTTTATTTATAAATCAGAAGAGTATTATTCATTTAGGAAATTTCCAAAGTCTCTTCCAACGCCTGAGGCAAAAATAAATACAAACTCCAGGGAGCAGTTCAAAGCTGTTGTTCTCTTCAAGCTTTAAAAATCTTTTAAGTTTATAAAATAAGCTTTAATTTTAAAGCTCATAAATATCACGAATCTTTCTCCAAAGTCCACACACAGATAAGTAAGCAGAGCCCTCATCTGTGCACGATTCAGACGTGGGTTGTCTCCAGGCAGGTTAATTTTGCATACTCACGGCTCCACCCCAGAGGGAGGCCCCACCAGCCTCACCAAGGGCACATCAGGGAGAAAACTGAGGTAATGAGGGTGGGGGAGGCGGCAGGGCCACCTGAGTCCCCGCAACACAATGGAAACACATCCTCAGAGGTTGTCAGACTGTAACAGCCACATCTAACATCTCCATAAAGCAAGAAATCATAATTCAGGGGGTTCCAGATAATTTTTAAAGTATTTTTTAGGGAAATGGGGTTAAACGATCATTTTGAAGTCAGAGGAGATGGTCCATCAGCATTCCCTGCCACTGAGTTGCTTTAGGGCAAATGACACGAGAGGAATACCCCTCTTTGTGTCCACCAGTTTTTGACAATGAATGAAATTAAGCTGGCAGGGAACTAATCAAACCTTGATGGGTGTGGGACTGTGGTGGAACAAACGCCTCCCCTGGGTTTTCAGGGCATCAGCTTCAGCAGCTGAGACCGGCCCCAGCCGGTGTGTGGCCAAGCAGACAGATGACACCCGCTGGACCTGCCTCATTTGCTCTTATGAAATTCCTGTCAGTTTTGTGACATAAATAATTCAAGCAAATGGCTTGGACACCAGAGGCTGCCAATTACCACTGTGTTACCAACTCACAACCATTTGTTTTGGTCACCAAAGCCTTTCCTTTATTATATAACAACCAAGAATTCTAGACTAAGTTCCACATTAAAGCAATTTTCTTTCCCTCCAATTTCATCCAAACTAGCTTTATTAGTATTTTGAAAAAAGAAATGGACGTTTATCATTTAGAATGCCTTTTGCATCTCTGATTTTCTCTACAAAAGTTCAAGTATAATTGAGTTGGGAATTAAATAGTACAAGCAATTACATCAGAAAAACGGAGCAAGCACTTTCAGTACTTTTAAAAGAACCATAAAATTCCCTGAGTACAATCAAAACATTTCAGAATTCAAGAGACAGAATTACAATTTTCACATCAGCCTAATAACTGAAAAGAATCCAACATTTCCATTTTACAGCCACTAATCTAAGAGGAGATGAGGCAAACCCAGAAGGCTCCAGAAGAGCTGTGTTTGGGGCCGAGCCCACAGCTTGGTCTGGTAGAGCCAGAGGCGGCCAGCGGTCCAGCCCTGCTGCCTTCCGGACCCTGCTGCCTTCCCGACCCTGTCCTCTGTGACTTGCTGCCTCCACCATCAGCTCTACCTACTAAGGATTCATCTGACACAGGTACACACTCCTTTCTCTTTTCAGTTCTACCTTTTGCAATGTAGCTCTTTACCAGAATTTTTCTTTTTACACTTTTAAGTATATTACCATAATTCTGTTGCCGCCACTAGCAGCAAAAACTCTTCTACTGACAAGTATCAATAGGACCTGTCTTATCCTTGGACACAAACAACGTCCAGAAATGAAGCTGTTTCATTTTAGAGCTGCTCTTTTTACTTCCATAGACAGACAAAAAAATAATAATAATAATAATTCCAGCTCCTGAATTAGTCATCGACTGTCTTCTGTGGGTTAATTACTATTCCATGTGATTAAATACGCTCCCCAAGGTACTCACCCAGAGCCGGTCCATGCATCAGTAGCTCAATCAGCATTCATTCTATCATAGCCCAGTCCCAAATTCCCTTTATCAAATCTTCATCATTCCAAGAAAAGTATATTTGGTATTTCCAAAAGATAAACCATGCTGTTCAAACGTCCTGGGATGTCTTCCCACAAAGTGGGTCACGTCAGCTCTTTCCTCCCTGTTGAGGTTTGGAGAACCTGCAGTGTAGGGGCTGGATTTACTTTTTTTGTTTGTTTGTTTTTTTTGAGACAGAGTCTCACTATGTTGCCCTCGGTAGAGTGCCATGGTGTCACAACTCACAGCAACCTCAAACTCTTGGGCTCAAGTGATTCTCTTGCCTCGGCCTCCCAAGTAGCTGTGACTACAGGCTCCCGCCACAACACCTGGCTATTTGTTGGTTGTAGTTGTTTAGCAGGCCCAGGCTGGGTTCCAACCCATATGCCCCAGCATATGTGGCCAATGCCCCAACCACTGAGCTATGGTGCCGAGCCAAGGAGCCAGATTTCACAGATCAAACACTGTCTGGCAACCCTCCCGATGACATCGCTATGAAGTGGGCTGGTGAGACTGGAGAAGATGGCATCCATAGTTGTGGGAACTCCCTACAAGCTAAAATGCAGGTGGTGGCCAGCATAGGGGCCTTTAAAAATATTTCTCCTGCAGGCACAGGGTGATTTGTCTAGTGAGGTAGTTGCAGCTGGGCTCTGGGAGCAGCCCGACCCTGAGGACAGCAGTGGCTGATAGCAGAGGCCTTGGGCTGCCAAGGACACATAGCTGGACCGGTGGGTTGTGGCCATAAGGCAGCTCCCTTGTGCATATTCTTTTTGAGACTAATAATGTATAACAAAAATAGTCAGGCACAGCCAGAAAAAGGCCTTACAGGGAGAAATTAGCCATCCAGCTCCTCTTAAGGTATCTCTGACTGCTCTATCCTATCATTTAAGGAAATCACCAGTCAAATGAAAAAAAAAAAAAATCTACTTGGAATAGTTTTTTTTTGTAGAGACAGAGTCTCAGTTTTATCACCCTCAGTACAGTGCTGTGGTGTCACAGCTCACAGCAAACTCCAACTCCTGGGCCTATTCTCCTGCCTCAGCCTCCTGAGCAGCTGGGACCGCTGGCACCTGCCACAACACTGGTCATTTTTTTGTTGCAGTTTGGCCGGGGCCGGGTTTGAACGTACCACCCTTGGTATGTGGGGCCAGTGCCCTGTCCACTGAGCCACAGGCGCTGCCCTAGAATAGAGTTTGTTTTGCAGAAACTTTTAAAGTCTTTTAGCACAAATCTGAGTTATATACATCTTTCATCAAAACTGTATTAAAATAGCAGAAAAAATTGTACTTACAATGTGATATGGTGACTCCAGAAGGTGATAGGTAGTAGCAATATTTGAGACTTTGTCTCAAAAGAACAAATGAACAAAAAAAAAAGAGTAAATGGCAAGAAGGGAAACTGTTGCAGTCGATTGCCGACTATTAACTAGAAGGAACACTCGGGTTAGGAAACCACTGCAGCAGTAACCGCTCTAGGGGGAAATCATCCATGCAGCTACACTGTCAGTGAGGTTATGGGGAAGAGTGGGGTGTTTACACAGCCTTAACGTGTCTTCCCACATTGTACTTATTCATTAAATTTATACTAGGGAACCCTGCTAGACCCTATCTTAATCGACCTAATCAGAGTTAACGGCACCAATAATGGGACAAATTAACAATATACGCCTCCTGGTGTGACTCACTGAACCTGGCATTGCTTCTGGGACAGTCCTGCTGAAGATTCAGAAATAAAGTGGAACCATCAGACAAACCTAAATCGATGGACGTTTTACAAAATACCCCATCTGAACTCTTCAAAATGTGATGATTCTGAAAATTCATAAGAGGCTGAGAAACTGCTCCATATAAAGGAGACTGTGGACATGACAGACACATACGTGGTCCTGAAGTGGGTTCTGGACCTGGACAAAGGGAAAGTGCAAAGTCTGCAGATTCTATTTAACATTGTAATTTTATGATTTTGGTCATTTTTCTCTGATTGCATAAGGAGACTATCCTTAAACTAAAAAATAAACATTGAAAAGCTAACGCATCAGGAGACATTGCAATCTAAACGACTGGGGAGCTGAGTAAAGGCCTCTGGAACCGCACATTTCACTACAACTTTTATATAAGTTTGAAATCATTTTGAAATAAGCACTCTTCAAAAATAGAAATAGTTCTGTTTCTTTGTTGTTTTCAATAGGACAACAGCATTTTTTCTAGATCAGCGATTCTCAGCATGTGGCATCCAGACCAGCACCACTGCCTAAGGATGGGTGAGGGGCACAGGCTGCGTCTCTGGGGAATCTGTTAGTGGTGAGAGAAACTCTATAGGAGTCATAATTCAAAGATCAAGAGAGACTGCACAGGGTGAGATTAACACGTTGCTGACCAGTCACGAGTTAACCAGTAACATGGATGATTTCTGGGTAAAATTGCTGTTTATCAACGTGTAAAGATGTCAGAGGTGCTAAGTGATTCTGTGCCATAAGCAGCTGAGAAATGAGGAGGGGACAAAGAGTAAAATAGGCTGAGTTTGGGACAACTAGGGATTGAGACCAGAAGAAATGAACCAGGGGCAGCTGCTATGTTAATAGATTACTGACTGGCAATTTCACCAGAAACTGTCCATGTCACTGGGTCAGTTGTGACCAGTCGGCAGTGTGCTAATATGCGAGTACGTCCCTTGGTTGGTAGGAGCCATCTCTGGGGCCCAGGCAGAGACAGAAACCCCGGCAGAGCGCAGCCTGAGAGAGGAGATGTGGCAAACCACAGTCCCGGGCTCTCTTCAGTTGGTCTTTATGTTGGAGACAGCCAGACCATGTGAACACAGAAGTCTCACCACTTGGGGCACCTGCAGGCCAGGCAGCTGGATGTGTGCGGGTGGGCAGGGAGGAGGCCCGAAGTGAGTCAGAAATAAGTCCTCCTGGGAGGTGTCTGCTCCTCTGAAGACATCACATCTGTACACAAGGCACTTTCGATGCTGTGAGCTCTATAATGACTTACAACGAGCTCTCACGTCTTATCAGAAGGCCGTGCATGTGCTCACTGTCCCCATGCGACACACATTCAGAGAGTGGCATAAGAAAGCACGCACGGTGACCACCTCAGAAGGCCGTGCATGTGCTCACTGTCCCCATGCGACACACATTCAGAGAGTGGCATAAGAAAGCACGCACGGTGACCACCCACAAGGAAGACACAGTCTCCTGCATTTAGAAGAGGAACAGACCCATTCAGTTAGGGCAGGTGGGGGTCGGAAAAATTAGGGCTGAAAATGATTTCACTGCAAAGTGGAACAAAAAAGTACAATCCTGAAAGACAGAGTGCGTGATCCTCTCTTTAGGGTTCCTGATGAACAGAAAGGCTTCTGGAGAAGTGAGAGCCAGGACAGAAGCTTCTGGAATGGGCTCTGCACAGCAGCAGTTGAAGGGTCAGGATTATGAAACAGGACTGGCCGCCAACACAGAATCTGAGATGAGGTTTTTGGAATTAATACAGAAAAAAGAAATATTCTAGACCCAAAGGCTCCGTGAAGTCGTGACTGACATGATGGACGGACAGTGCAGGGCTCTGTGAGTGCAGGTGCAGAGCCCACACTGAACAAAGAGCTCAGACGAGGAGCCCGGGGACGAGGGGCCTGAATGGGGACTCTGGTCCCAGCATGCCACTGGGCAAGCCTGCGGTCCAGAGAATAAGTCCTTTCCCCTTTCAACCTCGTAATTCATAAAATACAAGGCAGGAGGGGTCGGAATAATGATCTCTGCCTTTTCTTTCCCTGAAAACAATATGGTAGCCACGCTGAGGTTGAGCAGGGCCTGTAAAGCAGACAGACCCCCAGCACACGTAAGACCAGGAGACTGGGATCAACTACCCCAGCACCTGTGACGGAGGCCCTGCTCGCCAGGTCAGCCTGGCTGGCAGCTCTGTCCTCCAGGGTCAGCCCTCCTCACACCTGCCCTGTTCAGAGGTTGCTGGAATCCACTATTGTGTGAAGAAGTAACTCAAATCCTGACCCCATCGGAATGGGGCTCCCAAAGAGTGGCCATCCTTCCCATTTCAACCCATGAAATCAAATTGTTTTACCTTCAATTGTAAAGTAAATACTTCAAGTAACCCATCTGCACATTAAGGTGACTCCAATAAATAAGCAGGGTACAGAGAGAAAGCCACACGCGGAATCCAGGCCCCCAGCTCTGCCTGACAGAAGAAAGCCGGGGGGACTCATCACTATTCATGACTCACACCAGCGCTCCGCCAGTCCGACCACCTGGGGCCAGTCAGGACCTTCATTCCTGGCATGGTGAGTCCGTTATGAAAACTATTGCTCCAACTCTCCACGGTTGCTGCAGGCACCCAGAGGCTTGAATTTAAGATTACCTATGAATGCCAATGGTGTGGGCTGATGAGAGACACAGCTGTTTCCTATAACAGGCCTTATTTTGTATTATCATGATTGTTTGCCTAAATTTACCAAGAAAATCTGGAAGCAAGTTCAGTTGAAATCTATATACCAAGGAGCACTAGAAATTATAAAGAGAAAATTCGGTGCTCCCTTCAGCAGCATATATACTAAAATTGGAACGATACAGAGATTAGCATGGCTCTGAGCAAGGATGACACGCAAATTCGTGAAGCGTTTCATATTTTTATAAAGTTTGGGAAAGTGGAAAAAAAAAGAAAAAAGAGAAAATTCATACTGGAAAGAAGACCATTTGCAATACGTGAAATCTGCACAGATGGAAACAAGTGAAGCCCTCCCAGCAGCACAGATAAGCAGAGCCCGCTGGGACGTTCCTGGGTGACTCAGAAAGGATGGTCATCTGTTTCTGGGAAGTGAAATGATGGGCCGTGACACAGCCCATCTCAAAACTTTCATAGTGACCCTCATATTTTATCTACGTTTCTGCATTAGTGACATGGCCTTTGAATTTGAAAACCAAATCACTATTGGCTAAAATAATCGGGATGATCTTTTGTGCGTCATCGCTAAGAGCTCAGATCTGGTCATTTAGTGAACAGTTTTCCTGATTTTACCTGCTACACAAAATGCAAGGAGTGAAAGGGACCTCAGGTATTCCAAGTGCTCAATAAATACTAATTCCTGAAGACAATGTTCCAATTTTGACAGCTACCTTCCTGTTTTAAGAATATAAAAACAAGGAAATAAAATGCTTTTATGAAAGTTCACTGAAGTAAATTTGACTTGAATATAATTACACTCCTTTCCCCAAACAGGGAGATATTCTTGAATGTTTAAACTTCCATAACTACTCCCCCCAGCAAATACTATCATGTTAGACTTCAAAGAAACTATTGTTTTAATAACTTCAAATCGTGTTCCTTGAATTAACATTTATTCTCACTATCAGTTTAAACAGTCGGTTTGCAGGACAGTGTTCAGGCTCCTTTGGGGCCCGAGATAGAAGCAGTGCTTTCACCCTGTCCTGCCTAGTCTCCTGGGACAAGTTGCTGCCCTTCTTCGAGTGGCAGGAGGTACTAAGGACACAGATGTTCCGATCTCTGATGTGAAAATACAAAGAGAGAAAGCTTCTGAGGAAGACATTTGTTTTAGAGAGCTGGTCTAATTGCATGTGATGAAATGTGGATACCCTGTGCTGGGTGAAGAAGCTCTCTGGTCTGGAAGTCAACAAAATGTCAAATGGAGTAAAATTCTGCTTGTTAGTCTGGGCATCCCTTTGTTGTTCTGTACATGAGATGTAGATATTTTTACAAGGCACAAAGGATTGGCCTTTCACAACACAAAACAAAACACAAATTCAAAACATATTTCCTTTTATAAAATTATCAGTGTCTGACTCTGTCTTGCTATTTCCTGTGTTTAAAAATATTGGTAGATTTTATTCTTGGGAGGTAAACGCATCTTCATTAGAACAGAGAAATTGAACCAACACAGTTGGAGAGACGTTAATAAAGGCAGGCCAGGCGCAGCGGCTCACGCCTGTAATCTCAGCAGTCTGGGAGGCCAAGGTGGGCGGATTGCCCTAAGCTCAGGAGAGCAGCCTGAGCAAGAGCAAGACCCATCTCTAAAAAATATCTGGGCATGTGGTGGGCAGCTGTAGTCCTAGCTACTCCAGAGGCTGACGCAAGAGAGCCAGGAGTTTGAGATATGATGCCACCGTACTCTACCCAGGGTGACAAAAAAAAGAATACCAGAGGACTGGAAGTGAAGGCACCAGAGGAAGAGAGGTGGACAGACTGACAGGATAAGGGGAGAGGCTTGCAGAGGTGATACCAGACGAGGGAGGGTTCCCTATAACACATCCTGAAAAATGACACTGTTAAAAAAAAAAAAAAAGGAATTGTGAGAGATAAGTTAATCAAATTTTAAATCTATTTGAAGGAAGAGAAACAAAAGAACAAAAGCAAAGTCTACTTAAAGCAGTGGAGTAAGGTATCCATCCCCTACCTCAACATGAAAGAATGTTCCTAAGAAACTATGACAAGTCAGAATTCAGTCAGAGGGTAGGAAAGAAATTACAAGTACAACTGGACATTGTGCCTAAAGAGGAAATCTCTTTTCTGTGGGTTGTAAAGAAATTGTAAGAAAGTTGCTCAGGACCTCAAGCAGAAAGTGGTTAAGGAATTAGAAAGGTAGGAAAAAATAAATACACCCAGAAAAAGCCAGGCAGTGTGCAGCCCGGGGCTCACAGAACACGGGATCTCAGGCAACACTTTCTCGGACCAGTTATGCCACTTGATAGGGGGGAAAGAGCAAGAATGGGATCCCCACCTCTCCACATACCCCACATTGCTGGAATAGCAAGGTCACAGCCGGGGCCACCACCTACAAGCTCAGGTGAGTGTCGGTCTGGAGAAAACACCCTTCGGAACTGGAGAACATTCCCCAGGACATAATATGTACATTGAGTCAACAACCGTCATGCTATCAGTGTATCCCCAATAATTAGAGCTCACGAGTCTGGGAGTCAAGGTGCAGCAGCCCCAGCGCCATCTTCCAGAGGAACCAGTCACACCAGGCTGCTGCTCAGCCCTGAAATCTGGGCCCTGCTGGGGAAAAGGCTCGCACTGGGGACAGGCCCACTGCCTGCGAGGCTTCTGCCGACTTGAAACAAACACTCTTGTGGTTTGCTCACTTGCTGTGACCTGCACCAGGGGAAAAAGGCAGAAAACACAGTTCCTACAACACCAGCATTGATAGACTGAGATCACCATAGAGAGAGCTCCTACAAGGTGGGGGGCTGGGGGCACCCCTGGAACTGGGGCTCACTGGGGTGGAGACACTTACGACTGGGAAGCACCTGGACATCACATCACCGTGCCAGCGAGGGCAAATGCTTGGAGCCCTGGCTGTTGAAGGTCTGTGTCTTCCTGCCAGGCAGGTGTTTTTGTCTGTTTTCTGCTGCTACAACAGAATGCCTGAGACTGGTAATTTATAAAAGAAAAAAAAAATCTTTCTCACAGTTCTGGAAGCTGAGAAACTCAAGAGCATGGCACTTGCCAGGCCTCCCATTGGTCACATGGTGAGGTCGGTGGGGCGGGGGGGGGCTGTAGCTTCTCCTCTGCTACTCCAGGGGTGAATCTGCAGTTGGGGCCCCAACCTGGCAATCTCCTCTAATCCCAGGTACCTCTCGAAGGCCCCATGCCCAAATGCCACTGACCTATGAATTGATGGTTTAAGTTTCCAACATGTGAACTTGGAGGAACTTATGCAACCCAAGCAGCAAGCAACCTGGTGGGAGAGACCAGCGGCAACCCTGCTTGTGACGAGACAGGAACAAGTGGAAACAGGAGGAAAATAGCAAATACTAACTAAAGTCACAGGACCCAAATGCAGGAACCACGCAGCATTCCACAGATGGCCTAAGTCTTCTGTAAAGGTCTGGGATGGGCAACCATTAGACCCAGTGGATAGCACAGGCAGGTGTGAGCAGCACAAGGGCAGACAGACACCTCCCGGGCCCCTCGCATCCTCCCAGGCCCCCCTCAAGTCCCCCTGGGCCTCTCATGTCCGCTCAGTCCCTCTCACATCTCCCTGGGGTCCCCCTCATGTCACCCCCCAGTCCCTCAGGTCCCCTCGCATCCCTCCAGACCCCCTCGGTCCCCCCAGTCACCACCACAGCAGCAGCTCTGGGAGGCTGTAGGAAAGAGTCTCCCTCCCTGTGGCTCACACCCCTTGCTCTCTGCCCCAGGGCGTCTCTGGCTTTCTGTATGGAAATGACGATGTAGGGCCACCAGCAGTCATGTGTGTGTGAACTGCAAGCAAGGAATTAACGTCCCACAGTACAATTTTTTCCCAAGACAGGAGAGACCTTTTCAATAATATCTACCAGTTTCTGTCCTGGTGGAGAGACAAGCAAAGGGACCAGCAAAGAACTCTGTGATGTCATCCATTCAACCCTGGAGACACCTCTGGAGGACCAAGCCCCACTGGGCACAGCGCTGTCCCCACATGAAACACACTCGGCATGGCTCGGCCCTGGCCTGCTCCCTTCTCCCACAATGCTCCTGTCTTCCTGGGTCACCTCCCCAAGGGAATCACCCACACACAGCCAGTCACCCACTCTGCTTCCTGATGGCTGGAGTGGAAATCATACCTTTCCTTTTTTATTTCCTCTCCTGTAATTTGTACAATCTTACAGAATGTTTCTGGGCAGATATTTTGAAATGTAGTGTGATCTGGCATGACTGCACCATGAAACGCCCTTGCACCTCCCAGTGACCCACTGAACATGACGCAGACCATCTGCTCTTTTTATTTTGATGACCAATTCTGTGAACTATGTAACATGTAATATGAAGTGTTCTTCATTCAAATTGAACAACTTACACAGAAGTTGTTCTTTAAAGGATGTTTCTGGTTACAAATTTAAAATGTTTACAAAATGTACAGTAATTAAACCTTGGTCTCTGATCACTCAGCTAAAAATAGGACATTTTACTTAAAGCATTGAGTGAAATTCTTGATCATCCATATTAATTCATGTGGTGCTAAGGGCTCCTGTTAAGTAAGTCTTTGAAGCACAGCAGGTATTTTCTCCAGATTGTTCATGTACAAGACAGCTCACTGTTTGCTGGTCTGTGGGCTTAACCTTACACAAATATTATTTTAATATCTGTTAATCCTTTAAATTGAATGATATTTTTCTTTTCAGCAGCAAAGATATATTTACTCTTGTTCTTGAAATAATAGATAACTGTTTACCTAGATAAGGGTTTTGGAGAATGGTGGTGTGGAGGTGCTGGGTCACTTTCACTATTCATGAAGAGACAAGGAGGATGTAAGACCTTGGTTCTGTGTGAAGACAGAGGCTCAGGGGCTGGCAGGTGCGAGGCCTTTCCTCAGCACTGTTTGCTCACATCCCAGCTAAGCGATTGTCCACTGATGGTTTTACACAGGAAAGGCTGTACAGTGACCATGGAAGTGACAGAGTGTTAGAAGATGACCCAGGAGGAGGCCCAGGGCCAGCAGGAGCCTCTGGAGGAGAGAGCTGGGCACTGCTCGCTGGTGGGTGAGAAGGACCTGCTCAGCTCCCTCAGACAGCTGTGGGCATCGGTTATTTGCACCCTAAGCTAAAAGATTTACCACTTTCCTGAACAAGAAAGGATTTTTTATTTTTTTATTTCAGATTAATACAAGGATGCAGATAATTAGGTAACAATGTCTGTGTTTGTCAGATGAGGCCCCTGCCGTAGTTGTGCCCCTCGCCCAGGGAACAAGAGGTCTTTGGAAAACCAAACACGGATTTTTCCTTTCACTTCCATGCTGAACACTCCTTCAATTGTGCTGTTTCTATTATATTTTTATATGGGAAAATAAAAGAGCAAACTGCAAGATCCACCAAGGTGCCAGATAAGTTCAAAATTACTTTACAGTTGGAGGCCTCATCACTCACATTGGAGAAACCGCACACAAGCTCTGGAATCAAACTACTGAAGTTTGAATCTTTGCTTTATGAACCAGTTGTGTGACCTTGTCAAGATAATTAAACTACTTGACCCTCAATTTCTTCATTTATAGAATGGCTAACACAATACTATGTACCTTTACAGTATGAAATGAGACCAGTATTAAAGAAGCTATAATAATACCTGGCACATAAGTATTTAATAAATGCCAGTTACAACTATAAAGCTTCAGGAAATTCCACCATGTAGTTCTCTATGACTTATTTGACAAATCCCCCTTGTTAGTCACTGTCAATTTTTAGATATTAAAAACACAGTAATGGGCAGTGCCTGTGGCTCAACAGAGTAGGGTGCCGGCCTCATATGCCAGAGGTAGCGGGTTCAAACCCAGCCCCAGCCAAAAAAAATACTAGGAAAAAAAAAAAAAACAGTGTAATAACATCCATGTACAAACATCATTTCATATATTTCTAACGCTTTTGAAGAGGAAACATTTACAGAAGTAGAATTTCTGAAAACCTCTACATAGTCATGAGTTTTTTAAAACTGATTGCCAACTAGCCCTCAGAAATGTTGACAGGCTTTTGGCCCATCAAGCAGGGAATATGTATTTTAAAATATTAAACGTAGATCATCAGACTTTTAAACTTTGTCAATCTGGTAGGCAAAAAAAAAAAAAAACAGAAACAAATGAATGATATAGTCTCTTCAGCAAGGGACAAGGTGAATGAGCTGTTCCCTTCATGAAATTGCCCAGGCCTGGGAAACTTACATGGAAAAGGGGACCCCTGTTCAGCCCTGAATGGGAGAGCCCCATAACACCCTTAGGCCTCTGAAATGCTCACAGGGGAGGAGCAGCCAGAAGAGGGCTCTGCAGGTCGGAGGGTGGTTCTGGGGTTGGCATGGGTAGTAGTGCGGGCTGTGCCATGGTCTCTGTCAACTTCCTAGGGCCCCAGGGGCTTTGGCTGCGCTGGCCCCTCTCTGCTGCACTTGGTTCTCCAGCCCTCACCTCCCCACATCTGCTGCACCAACACCCCCCCCGATGGGGTGCAAGGGCAGGCCAGGTCCTCTGCAGTGGCCAGCACAGCCCAGCCAGGTACCACTCACCCTGCATCAGTTGGGGGGTTAGCCTACTAGTTGTAAAGCAAAACTGATCTCCAATGCAAAGTCTCTCTGTTTAGAGACATCGATATCTTTTATGACTTAGCTACTATCATAAAAGATATCCCCAGTCTTTTTGGCACCATGGACAAGTTTCTCAGAAGACAATTTTCCATGGGTGTGGGGTGGGCATTAGATCCTCACATGGAGCACACAACCCTCCACACCTAGTTTGCTGTGGGGTTCATGCCCCTGTGAGAATCAAAGGCCTCTACTCCTCTGACAGGAGGTGGAGCTCAGCCGCCGATGTGAGTGATGGGAGAGGCTGTAATACAGAAGAAGCTTCACCAGCTCACCTGCCACTGTGCAGCCTAGTTACTCACAGGCCACGGTACTGTTGCATGGCCCAGGGGTCAGGGACTGCAGGCTGGGCTGGGCCAGCACGGGTAAAACATGCCACAGTATGCCTGTTCCCACTTAATCCTTTCCTAGCTATTTGGGAAGGCAGCTAGATAGGCAGGAGGATTGCACTGATCTATGAAAGGCAAGGTTCTCTTACTTGAGCCATTCCACAAAGTATACGCATCAAAACATCACGTTTACACCTTCAATATACTTTTTCCTGAAACCCCGTACACCTTCAATATACTGTTTCCTGAAGCCCCGTCTTCCTTCCCCTCATGATTCTTTCTTTCTGGTTGTGCTATCAAGGAGCAGCAGAAAAGGCGACACTGTGTCTTGTTACTTGACACTCGGAATGTGTTATCCCCTTATTTCCACTCAACCTTTCCTGCCCTGACCCCTGCTGTATCTGAGGTCTAATAAGCAACTTCTACTGAAGGAACAGCATGGCCCAGAGGGAACAGAGCATCCTCTGGACATCACTCTGCTCCAGTCCCAGAACATGGAAATCAATGATTAATGAGCTGCCCCTTCATCTGTGAAGATGGTGCCACTGCCCCAAGACTGGACACTCCCTCTGAATTCATTTTCGGAAGTGGGGACCATGCAGAACCACCACAGTCCTGCTCACCTCCTTTTCCTCAGCAAGCTATAGGGTGGAGCCCAGGAAAGGTGACGTCTGTGACCGCACACCAGCACACACGAAATGTTTTTAATGTAAAGGTGGCTAGTGAGGAAAGAAAGAGGGAGCCATTGGAGGAAGCGGTTAAGATTAAGGTGGATTCTAATGTGCATGATGCAATAGTACCTTTCAAAACTATTAAGAAATGAGTATAATTGTGATGGATTTGTTACTTGGTTCAATGTAAACATTTCACATTGTATATTGAAGCAGTACCCTGAACCCCATAAATGCATCAATGTACAAAGTTATGATTTAATAAAAAATAATTATTAAAAAAAAGATTAACTGGATTTGCTGCCAGAGGAGGCAAATAAGAGATCAACAAAACAAATATTAACAATTACTAAGGCATAAGAATCACACGTGCAAATTGAAAATAAATGACCACGACCCAGACATTATAATTGCATAGTTCTAATGGGCCGGAAGACTGAATTCTAAAAATTAAGATGAAGATTGGTTCCATTTTAAGTGATAGTGGTTAAAGAAAGAGGGAGGACACTGATGGTCAATTTTGCTGGTTTATTTTGTATACATGAATTCTTGGTCACTTGTGGTCTATATTGATTGCCAAGCACTAAAGTTAGTAAATAAATAAACTTAAAATATGTGTGTCTATATAAACATTAACTTGTTTTTGTTTGTAAATTTAAACAAAGAAAACATATTTAATTATTTAACCTTTCTGTCTTTGAAATATCAGGGTTGAGTTTTAATTATGTTCCTTAGGCCTTTGAAATATGGGCTGTCTAAACATATGACACTGGGGATTAAATCACCTGGCAACACGGTTGCCTCTCAGCGTCATCTCTGATCGTGCTGCTCCATCCACGATGCCACAGAGGAGCCACGGACAGCGTGGCAAGGATCTTGCTCACTAGGAAGCAGATACTAGTGTATCTCATAGGCTAAGCCACAAGACTGTGTTTTCTCAAACTTTGGGGGCTTGTCGTGTGTAGAGAGGGAAAAGATACTACATGCTTCCCGAAAATAAGATACTGTCTTATATTTATTTTTTCTCAAGAAGACACACTAGGGCTTATTTTCAGCAGATGTCCTTTTTTTTGCACAGTTTTTGGCCAGGGTTGGGTTTGAACCCACCACCTCCAGCATATGGGGCTAGCATCCTACCCTTTTGAGTCACAGGCACTGCACAAGATGTCTTGTTTTTATTAAGAATAATACAATAATCTACATTTATTCAAATACAGTTGAGTCATCTTCTTCTGGAACCTGACAGAGGGAGCCAACCTTGTTGGTGGGGTTGGCACTAGTGATGAGTGAACTCCTTTCCCCTAGCCATTTGCACATGCGCAATAGGATGTCTGCAACTCCAGTTACCACAAGCGCACCTGTGCAAGTGTGAACAGCTCAGAGAAAGGAGCTGTGGAAGATTAAAGGTATTCCAGTCTTCCTTACCACTCTGCGTCAAAATGCATGGCATGGCTATATCTGCATAGGTCTTCTTATCGGTGTAGGGCTTGTTATTTAACAAATGCAGAGAAATCCTGCTAGGGCTTATTTTGGGGATAGGTCATATTTTCGGGGAAACATGGCATGTGGGCAAATCTGGCACAGGGGATAGCCAGGGTGCCTCTCCTCCAAAATCCTTTGACCCTAACCCTATGCAAATAGAGGTTAGAACCAAAGAACCTCCCTTCTTAGAGTATAACTTTTGAGAGTCGAAATCCTTGAAACAGCGGCATGATGTCTTCAAGTGAGGTGCTGCGAAATGGGACCTTCAGTTTGCAAAGACTTAAACAATTGTACATTTCATAAGTTATTTTCAATAGTCACAAAAAGACATTACTTGACCCGTGGATAAAATCAAACTTGACCCAAATCAGACATCCTGTTTGTCTCCAGAATTCCAACCTGCTGATGCCTAAAGATAACTTGACAATTGTTAGGGGACGGGAAGAGACTTGAGCAGGGAGGTCTCTGTCCCCTTAGGTGCTATGTGTGTATAAGCAGAGGAAGCAAAAACACATATACACATTTTAAGAAAGGAAAAACTGTATTAAAATTGTAATACTCAACTCATTTTGACTTCCGCAGTTACAAGAGATGGAAGATACAACATACAAGATAGCAAATGTTATTGGTATATATTGAGTATTATGATTTTAATACACTTCCTAAACTATGTATGTATTTGTGTGTGTGTGTGTATGTGTATGGGGAGAGAGAGAGAGAGAGAGAGGGAGAATCTTTTAAATAACCTGAGTAACACTGTCTATTTCTCATACCTCATAGGATTGATCAAAATGAAGGAATGTTAACAATTTTAACATTTATATTATTATGTGGTTTTTACTTAAATTTATGAACTGCCTAGAGCCCATTTCCAAAACCATCTCTCAGAAAAGTCCATTCTTGGTAAGCAGGAAAATGCAGACTGTTCTATTATCACTTTACTGCGGCATTGGCTCTTTTGGGGGATTTCTTTCAGGTTTCCTGATTTCAACCTTGGAGATTCTCCACAGCTAAGTTTTCTCTTTTTGCTTAATTTTTCCTTTTCTCGTCTTTTTGAACTTATTTTTTCATTCTCGCTATCTTGCCACCAGTTCATGAAATAACATTTCTCCCTTCATCTAAAATGTATTACAGATTCAACATCATCTTTATGACCCAGAGTCGTTACATCAAATATTCCTTATTTGCATGCACAGAATTCTCTCGTGGATTTGATCAGACAAGGTAATCTTTAAAACTTTATGTTATACTTCACAATCACATCTTGAATTTTCAGAGAATCTTGACAGACAGAAATCCCATTCCTATCTTAATTCTCTAAGCGAAAATATTATCTTACTAATAATTTTGCACCTGAACATGCTATATTACATTGAATTGCACAGCCGAGGTGTGAGATCCTAGTAAAGCTTGTTTTCTCTTCCTTACACAAGAGGGAACGTTGGCAGCATGTTCTGTCAACACTGAACACTGTGAACTAAATTATGTTTCCTCGTCGGCGGCCCCACCTTGAGTAGCATGATGCTCGGGTCTGTCTAGACACGGTGGGGAAGAGTAGAAGGCTCTGAACAAACCCTGCCGGTGAGCAGCTAGGGGCTGAACTTTCAGGCAGCAGCACAGCTAGAAAGCTTGCCTCCCGCTGCCCAGGATGCAGTGAGCGTGACCTCCCAGCTGCAGACCTCCCACCTCCACTTTGCGGTCTGGAAATCCCCCTGCCTCCCTGAAAAGCACTCTAAACGGGGTTCTCTTTAAAGACCACCCAGAAGTGGGAGCTGCACAGAGGCAACTGAGTGGCCCAAGTTCCATTACTGCACAGTGCAGGAAGGGACCAGACCTGCCTGCCTTTGAAAGACTTGCTTAAAAGGCCTTATTTCTGGTGTGTCATAGTGACAAGTACGAAGAGCTGAGATTCTTTTTTCTCCAAATTCTGTCTAAAGATCAGATGACCGTATAGTTTATCATCCAGCTGGGACAGTTTCCGGCATGACAGAGGGTGCTACAAGCATCAGGCCCAGGGAAGCTGAGTTTGTGGGGCAGGAGGATGGCAAGGCAGCGATACCCAAGAAAGACGCCACTCTGGAGTCCCCAGCCACCGTGGGACTGACCGCGCTGTGTCAGGAACATTTCATTAATTACCGATGCTGTTGTGGTTCCAGATGCTGGCTGTCATTAGTTATAGGATTGTAACCTATTTTAGGATGTATCTCCCAAATCATAACTTAGTTAAATAAGTATTGTAAGTTCATGACTGAAGCACTTATAACAAAACACAGATTAATAAGAAAAAAGCATGCACACTTATTCATTATGTTTTAGGTGACATGGGAGCCTTCAGAAACTAAGCCCCAAAGAAACAATGAACCTGGTGTAATGAAAAGCCGACAGACGTGTGGTGGCGTGACTGGACAGGGGTGGAGTCCACCAGGGATAAGCCAGGGGGCCCAGCAAGCCCTGCTCAGACCCTCCTCTGTGTCTCCAGAGACGAGCTGTTCTTTCCTTTTGCACATAGGCCTCTCCCTGACGTCTTCCCACTGGCTGTGGAAGGTCAAAGGGTTTCTTACACCTGCCGCCGAGAAGGGAGAGGGAAAGGGCAGCTCTTAGCTGCCTCTGCTGTTCTCCAGGTGAGTGTGGGAGGGTAGCAGGTCCCAACCCCACCAGTATGTCACATAAAGGTTCTCACACATCTTAATTTCCCACCATTTTTTTGCACCACAGAAATTTTGCCTACATTTAAACTCTCTAAGATAAATTAAGAATAAATTTTCTCTCATGTTTTTTGTCCTTTTTACTTGTATATGAAGTAGAAATTCCATGAACTGACCAAAGGATGTTTTAATCTCTTTGCTCTTTCCTCTGTATATACCTTCACCTTCTTCTGTAGTCCATCTTCAAACACCTCATTTGTTTTTCTTTCACAAGTTCAGAGAGAATTAAATTATTAAACGAGTCACTTTAACATGTCCACAGAAAACCCTTTTCTTCTCTTCACTGATCCTAGGCCTTTTCAAACTTCATCCAGAATATATTCGCAAATTTCATTTCTGTTGGCTCAACTAAAGTGACTAGACTTGAATTTGACACTAATACAATGTAATTTTAACCCAGAAATAACCCTAAAATTGTTGGCATTACAGGAGGCTGCTGTTCTTTGGAAAATATGCTGTTCTGTGAACCCCTGAGCATTGTGTGATTGAAATACATCAAACAGTCAAATATTTATTAAGCACGCCACGTGTCAGCAAACACGATGCAGTGGATTGTGGCCTGACCAAGGTGAGGGCGGCATGACGGGGGGGAAGGGGGGAGGCTGGTCTCAGGCATCAGAAAATCAGGGGACAGGAAAGCCTTTGCATGTGGGAGGTGCCAGGAGCTACAGGGGGTGGGAGTCAGGGGGTTATCTAATAATGTTAGTGATTGTGAAACCGGTTTCTCAGTGTTGAGGAAACAAGTTATAGTACAAAAAGTGGAAAATCTAGAACAAAGTCCATATTTGAATTGGAATTAGAAGTATTAGTATAATTTCATGCTTTTTAAAATATCTAAATAGAGGGCGGCACCTGTGATTCAAAGGAGTAGGGCGCCAACCCCATATACCAGAGGTGGCAGGTTCAAGCCTGGCCCCAGGCCAATATATATATATATATATATATATATGTATAAATAGATTTGAAAGTGAGATGAAAATGTGTTCATGTGCATATTTAAATATTCACGTACGCGTTCACATTTATATGGAACTGTATATATGCCATATATTTATATTTGCATATATATTCCCTAACTCTGTCCACTGAGAGCAAGGAACAAGCCACAGAGCTTGGTTTCTCCATATCACGGTGCGCTGAGAAGACTACAGACTCCGTGAAAAAGTGCCCAGTTCCTGCCGCCGCACCAGGCACCGCCCCACTGGCCTCTGATCCCCAGGGTGCTGGCTGAGTGGAGGAGATATCGATGCCCGCTGTGGGCCGGCTCTCTCACCTGCCTGTTTTCTCCCTAGTGTCTTTTAGATTTTTAGATCTTTCTGAATAGTTTAGCTCTTAGTCATTCTTGGAAATAATAAGTTCTCAATAAACAACAGAGAAAGGAAGAAAAGGTGAGTTTTACAGATTGATATTTTTGAATATGTATTTAATAAAACAGGTTCAACAAAGTTCTAATCCACAGGAAATCACATTAGAGATAAAATATCATTACCACAAATACAACACAGCTCTGACATGAAACAAGAGCTTCTCACAAGCAAATCAGGCTCTGCTGGTGGCCTCGAAGGCGTCTCTGGCTGACCTCCAGCCAGGCACGAGTCGGACACACTCCCTGGTGTTGTTGACCAGCAGACGGAGAGCCCACAGGAAGCCTTCCACTCTATTCTACTCAAGGCTCTCACTGTCTGCTTTCCCACCTGCCCAAGTATTTAATATCCTCTTCTCATTCTGCTAAAAAGAGATTTCAAGTCTCCCTGGAAAGAAAAATTTGCACTTTTCAGAAGTTTTGAGTACTCCTGACAGAGCCTAGGTCTTAGAAACACCCATCCCATAGTGAAAACAATCTGACTAGCATCAGGGCATTCACGACCAGCACAGTTCTCCCTTCTGCAGGCCACTTGGCTGTGATTTTATTCAGTACAATGTCCCCCCAAAGCAGTCAAAGTAAAGTAATTCAGAATTACTGAACACCAAGATTGACTAGATGCTGTATGCATGTCCAAGTACTTGTAAGAAATGCTGGTATCTCCTACTGAAGCCTAATGAGATAATCTGAGTTGCCAAGTTGCCATAAAAGTGTATGAAGACAATATTAAACTTCACATCTAATATCTAGCAGTTTGCAGGCTTAATAGGATAAGACCAAATAAAGGGAAATTTAATATTCCCTATGCTATTAGTTATAATTTTAGCTTTTATCATATTTGTGAAATTATGTTTATCAAAGATCTTTGGATATTATGAATTCCTCATTTCACAGATGGAGAAGTTTCATCATCACACGAATCATTTAGTACAAAGTTAGAAGGAGCCCACTGTTCTCTCCACTGCATCATACATCTGCTTTTATATAGGCTTGGGGTCTGTTTGTTTTATCTTTAGCACATGTTTTATCTTTTGTTTTGATGATTTAAAAAAAAAAACCTCACAGGAAAACATCAAAGTAATAAGCATCACAACGTAACAAAATTTAGGATCAACCTAGACCCACGACCAGTTGAAAACTCTGGGTCAGCCAAAAAAATCAGGATTGACTTGTGCCCAAAGAATATAAATTCTTTCATATGTAGAAGTTTTCAGTAAATAGTATCAATTTGATTTGTCTCTTTAATTTTAAGCTATCACCTAATCTTCTTGATTGTTACCATGTTTGTTCATGCTAACAAAATGGAAATTATCTAAAGCTTCCAACCTTTTTTTTAATTTGTTTTTTTTTAATTGTTTGGGATTTATTGAGGGTACAAAGAATGTGTTAGATAAAGTCCCTCTTATAATTGTGTCCTGCTCCTAAGAGGTGTGTCATATGCTGTGACCCCCCATCCCTCTTCCTCCTCCCCTCTCCCCGCTTGCTCATTCCCCTACTCCCCACCTTGTATTAGCCCATCTACTGCATTCATATTAGAATTGAGTACACTGGATTTGTGTTTCTCCATTCTTGTGATGCTTTACTAAGAAGAATGTGCTCTACCTCCATCCAGGTTAATAAAAAAGATGTAAAGTCTCCGTCTTTTTTAGTTGCTGAATAGTATTCCATGGCACACATATACCACAGCTTGTTAATCCATTCCTGGGTTGGTGGGCATTGAGGCTGCTTCCACATTTTGGTGACTGTAATTTGAGCTGTGATAATCAGTCTAGTGCAAATGTCTTTATGATAAAAGGATTCTTTTTTATTCTGAGTAGATGCCTAGTAATGGGATGCAGGATCCAATGGGAGGTCTAGTTTGAGTTTTTTGAGGATTCTCCATACTTCCTTCCAAAAAGGTTGTATTAGTTTGCAGTCCCACCAGCAGTATAAAAGTGTTCCCTTTTCTCTACATCTACCCCAGCATCTGTAGCTTTGAGACTTTGTGATATAAGCCATTCTCACTGGGGTTAGGTGATGTCTCAGGGTAGTTTTGATTTTCATTTCTCAATGAGTAGAGATGATGAGCATTTTTTATACATTTGTTAGCCATTTGTCTTTCTTCTTTAGAGAAGGTTCTATTAATCTCTCTTGCCCAGTGATATATGGATTGTTGGGTCTTTTTTGTGTTGTTGACATATTAGAGTTCTCTATAGATCCCAGTTATCAAGTTTTTGTCTGATTCATAATATGCAAACTTTTTTCCCATTCTGCAGGTTATCTGTTGCTTTGGTTGTGGTTTTCTTAGCTGTGGGGAAGCTTTTAAGTTTAATTAAGTACCATTTGTTTATTTTTGTTTATTTTTGTTGTTGTTGCCATGGAGGTCTTCTTCATAAAATATTTCCACAGGCTGATATCTTCAAGTGTTTTCCCCACTCTTTCTTCAGGGATTTTTATTGTTTCATGCCTTAGATTTAAATCTTTTATCCGTCTTGAATAAATTTTTGTAAGTGGTGAGAGGTGTGGGTCCAGTTTCAGTCTTTTATATGTGGTTATCATTAAATTCCTCAAACATAACAACAATGAAGACACAAGTTACCAAAACCTGTGGGATACAGCAAAAGCAATCTTGAGAGGGAAAGTTATCACATTAGAGGACTACATACAAAAAATGGGAAGAAATCGCTTCAACAAACTCATGAACCATCTTATGAAATTGGAAAAAGAAGAACAATCTAAATCTCAAACTCAGAAGAAAAAAAATAACCAAAATTAAATCTGAGATTAATGAAATTAAAAACAAAAGTGTCATTCAGAAAATTAGTGAAACAGAAAGTTGGTTTTTCAAAAAAAATAAATAAAATCAATAAACCTTTGGCCAGATTATCTAGAAACAGAAAAGTAAAATCTCTAATAACTTCAATCAGAAAGAATAGATGCCACAGACATACAAGAGACGATCTCTGAGTACTACGAGAAACTCCATGCCCAGAAATTTGACAATATGGAGGAAATGGATCAATACCTGGAATCACACCATCTCCATAGACTTAATCAAGAAGATATACATCTCTTGAATAGACTGATTCCAAGAACTAAGATCAAAGAAACAATAAAGTCTCCCCCCCAAAAAAGCAGCTCTGCTCAAGATGGCTTCAGTCTAGAATTCTATCAAACCTTCAAAGAAGAGCTTATAGCCCTACTGCAGAAATTATTCCAAAAAAATTGAGAAGGAATCTTCCCCAACACATTCTATGAAGCAAACATCACCCTGATACCAAAACCAGGAAAAGAACCAACTAAAAAGGAGAACTTCAGACCAATTTCACTAATGAATACAGAAGCAAAAATTCTCAATAAAATCCTAGCCAATAGATTAGCTTCACATTAAAAAAAAAATCATTCATCATAATCAAGTAGGTTTCATCCCAGGAATGCAAGGCTGGTTTAACATATGCAAGTCCATACAGTGTAATTCACCATATCAACAGAAGCAAGAACAAAGACCATATAATCCTCTCAAGCAACACAGAAAAGCACTTGATAAAATTTAGCCTCCTTTTCTAATTAGAACACTTAAGAATTTAGGCATAGGTGGCACATTTCTTAATCTGATCAAAACCATCTACACCAAACCTATAGCTAACATCATACTGAATGGAGTAAAACTGAAAGCTTTTCCACTTAGAACTAGAACCAGACAAGGCTGTCCTCTATCACCACTACTATTCAACATAGTGCTGGAAGTTCTAGCCAATACAATCAGGCAAGAAAAAGAAATAAAGGGCATCCAAATGGGGGCAAAGGAGCAGACTCAACCATAAGTCTTCCAAAGACTCAACCATAAGACTCCTGGATGTGATCAAAAATATAGCAATATCTCAGGATATAAAATCAATGTCCACAAATCAGTAGCTTTTGTATATGCCAATAACAGCCAAGATGAGAAGCTAATCAAGGACACAATTCCCTTCACAGTAACTTCAAAGAGAAAATGAAATGCCTAGGAATATACTTAACAAAGGAGGTGAAGGATCTCTATACAGAAAATTGTTAAACCCTAAGGAAAGAAATAACAGAAGATATTAACAAATGGAAGAACATACCATGCTCATGACTGGGAAGAATCAACATTGTAAAAATGTCTATACTATAGAAAGCAATCTACAGATTCAGTGCCATCCCTATTAAAATACCATCATCATACTTTCAAGATTTGGAAAAAATAATTCTTAACTTTGTATGGAACCAGAAGAAACACCATATAGTCAAGGCAATTCTTAGTAATAAAAACAAAGCCAGGGTATCACCCTACCAGGCTTTCGACTATACTACAAAGCCATACTGATCAAAACAGCATGGTATTGGCACAAAAATAGAAATACTGACATTTGGAACTGAATAGAAAACCATGGGATGAAACTAACATCTTACAGCCACCTGATCTTTGACAAACCAAATAAGAATATACACTGGGGAAAAGAATCCCTACTCAATAAATAGTGCTGGGAGAACTGAAGCTTTCAACTTTTAAATATTTATGATTATGATTATAATTTATAATATGATTATGAAATGATCAATGGATATTTTGTGGTAAAATGTAGAAGGCATCAACAACTTTACCCACCAATAAAGAATTTCATATTTTAAGCATGACTCACATCTTCAAGTGAGTATAAGAAAAACCTATAGAAATAATTGCTAGTACTTTCCTTTTGATATTAATGCATCATGGATTGAGTATTGGGTAAATTCAAATCAATGCTGAAGACTAAGTTTCATCTGAGAAATATAAAATATCTGAGAAAAGACAGTCATCAACTATTATGTTGCAAAAATATCTGCTTTTAGGAGTTGTAATCTTTTTATCATCTCCTGTTTCCTCATGTAGTGTTTGATAAAATTATGGGACTGAGTTATGCAGAAGTTTCTGTGTATCTATTCACTGCTAGAATTAGCTCTCAGAGATAAGGCCACAAACACGGTACTGAGATCATGAGGTTTTTATGAGGACTTCTCAACTGCCTAAAGCAGACAATTTGTCCTTGTTTCTAATTAACGGAGGAAAATTATGAAAATATTTGGATTCATTATTCATGTCATGGACACCAGCAGCCAATCTCCTGCATCAAATTCCACTTACTACATTCTCAGGAATGAGTTTGGATTTTTTTGCCTTGTAATTTTCTGGTTTTGTATGCTTCTACTTCATGGAAATGGGCTGGACACTTTCAGTTCTGTGTCCCTCGTTGTAAGCATAGTGTCCAGCACAGGGCAAGTATAAAACAGAGGGAGTGAAAGAAGGTGGACTAATTATCACATCATCCGTAATACTCAGAATATTGAGATGCATATATACATATACACACACATATATCAGTATTAAAGGGTATACAAGATACACTCTCATTACTGGACAGATGGATGAAATTATGGATGGCTGATGGATTATATCATTCTTCTTTGAAAATATATAACTCATTTTATTTCTATTTTCAATTAAATGCTATAATTATAGAGCTAGTTGGACAATAATTTCTGACCATTAGCAAAAATTTTAAGGTCTAATCTTCTTATTTCAATCAATAGTAAAATTCAGTATTTAAAACAATGTATACAAGTTTGTGGTGCATATGCAAGCATTTGATTTTGATCCCTAAATATTCACTGAGGATTTACATATATAGATGTTGAAATGGGACAATTACCAATGGCTTTCTTAGATTCTCATGAAGGAAGACAAATATTGACTGTTAATTCCCATTCTATTAGTAATACACCAGATGATCCTGATTGTATGAATTAAATTTTTATTGCTGTAGGATGGGATCATTTCAAACCTGTTTTATGATACTGTGAGAAACACACAAGCCTATTTATTAATTTTTCAAAACTGTTCAGCTGAAAGAAAAGAATTCTGGCAAACAGCAAACCTCAGTTTCTCCTGCTTTTTAGTCATGGACAATTTCAGCTGCCTCTGCCTATCCCCACAGTGCTGAAATTCATTATCAGGGACCCAATAATAAGTCTGCTGGCCCAAATCCATCTCCTGAGTGCTCAAGTATGCCACCCAGGGTCCTGGAAATTTCCTAGCCCAGTCCATCACCACTGGCACCTGATCACTTCTCTTAGGGTCGGAGGTTGGGCTGACCCAGGCTACCAATACCAGCACATTAACACTCAGTCACATGCACTGGACAGAGGACAAGTCCCCTACCCCTCACAGCCACCACCAATAGCAGCACTGACTGCTTGGGCTCTGGGGGTTGCAATACCACTGCTAGTGCCCCACCCCTGTGGAGTGGGGGACTGTGGAGCAGAGGCAGGAGAAGGGCCAGGCCCACTGAGGACTTCCAATCTGCAAGTCTCTGCCATCTCTGCCTCCATAAACAGACTCCCAGGCTGGGTGGGACCACTTTAGCCAGAAATTGGCAGCTGAACCTTTAACACGTCCCACAAACAACCACCTGGTCAGCGTCTGTGGAGCCTCAGGGTGGCCCACCCAGCACAGCTTACTCAGTTGCACTCCCCACCTCCTTGGCTACTGCTCTGGAAGCCCCAAAGTCTCACCCACCACATGGGCATTTGAGTACCTCAGTTTCTCCCCATTCTTCTATGGAGCAAGAGCTGGTCCAGGAACCAGAACCAGTGCTGCAGCTCGCTCCTTCCTGCAGACACCACCTACTGACAGGGAGGCTCACTAAACCAGCCATAAAATGCCCTTCCCTCTCCTCACTTGGGTGTCGGTGGAGATCAAGAAGGTCCTGGGAGCTACAGGGTCCCTCCTAAACCTTGGGGCACTCTAGTACTCCACCTGGGGGGGGGGCAGAATCTTCCACTCACAAAAGAACGTCTTGCAGTTGGCTCCCCACACAATCATCAACTGATAACCAGGAGAACAGCAACATAGCTCTTCAGAGCCTTTTCCTACTCAAGCAAACAGGGTGTGGTCAATTCACACCTGTCCCCACCAAGAGTAAGCTGGAGGAACCAACTCACTATACTCTGTTGGTAAGAAGTTAAGACAGCAGGTCATAGGTAACCCAAGAGGTTCACTTAACCTGCTAGAGCAACCCACAGGCAACTGAGGACCAGCACTCTTCTCCCCGACACACTCAGGATCAGTCTTCAGGGTCTCAGAGACAAGCCCATAAGCCAGCCAAGCAGAAAGGCTAGATAAGAAGGAATCAGTGGGAAAATCTCAGTAAATACAAAAAATCAAAGTGAAAAGTCACCCGCTAAAGAAAACAATAACCCCTTACCAATGGATACCAATCTAAATGAAAAGATTTAAATGACAGATGAAGAATTTTGAGCATGGGTTCTAAGAAAGCTCATGGAAATATAAGAGACAATGAAAACTCAACACAAAGGAGCCACAAAGAGAATGCAGGAAATGACTAAAGAAATTGAAGTGTTAAAGAAAAACCAAACAGACCTTCTGGAAATGAAAAACTCACTCAAGAAGTTACAAAGAATAATGGAAAGCCTTAAAAATATGTTTTATCAGGCAGAAGAAAGAATCTTGAAACTTGAAGATAATGCCTTTGTGGTGAACATGTCAGTCAAAGAGAAAGAACAGAGAAACAAGAGGAATAAATAAGGGCTGCAAGAAATGTGACACTAAATAAAAAGAACAAACATAAGAATCATAGGCTTCCCTGAAGGCAAAGAAGAAGATTCACAAGGGTTGGATAATTTATTTGAGGGAATTATTGAGGAAAATTTCCCAGAACTTGCTAGAAATCTAGATATCCAGATATCCAGATATAAGAAGGACACAGGACCCCTGGGAGAGTCATCCTGCAGAGCCAGCCACCACAGCTCACAGTTAAGTGAGCATGAAAGAGGCATTCCTGTGAGTAGTAAGGAGAAACCAGGAGGTAACTCACAAGGAAAATGAGCAGACTGACCTCTGACTTCTTGACTGAAACCCTACAAGCCAGAAGGCAGTGGCTTCTAAGAAAGAATAACAGCCAATGTCTTATATGAGGAAGAAACAAAGATTTTGTCAGACAAGCAATTGCTGAGGGAGTTTGTCAAGAGTAGACCATCCCTGCAGGAAGACTCAGGTCTGCTTTATGCACTGATCAGCGTAACAGACACCCACCAGTGTAAACCAGCCAAAAGCTAAAGTCCAGAGCCCAGACACCACAATGGCCCAAGAGGTGAAACAAAATAATAAAGAGTCTACTCAACAGGATGAACAGATATCCATCACGTGTCAATATTTGAATAAACACGAATGGCTTAAATGCCTCACTGAAGAGATAGAGACTGGCTGATTGGATAAAAAACTACAAGTCCAGTATCTACTGTCTCTAGGAAACACGTCAAACCCACAAGGACTAATTTCATGCAAATGGAAATCAAGAGAAAGCCAATGTAACCATTCTTAGATGACGTTGACTTCAAATCAACAAAAGTAAAGAAAGACAAAAATAGTCACTATATAATGGTGGAGGGAATAATTCAAAAATATTTAACAATCCTAAATGTTTATGCACCTAAGCAGGAGTGCTCAGATTCATAAACCACACTCTACTCGATTTTAAGAAAATGATGAACAGCAGCACCATAATTGTCAGGGACTTCCATTCTCCTGAGAGAAGTAGACAGATCGTCTAAACAGAAAACAAGCAAAGAAACAAGGGACTTAAGCAGAACATTAAAACAAATGAGCCCAACAAGTACTTACAGAACATTCTACCCCACAACTACTGAATATACGTTGTTCTTGTCAGCTCAGGGGACATTCTCTAAGGTTGATCAATCCTAGGCCAGAAGACATGTCTCTTTTAAAAATAGAAAATATATCAAATATGTTCTCAGACCACAGTGGAATAAAACTAGAAATGAATTCCAACAGAAAGACTCATCTCCACAGAAAGCAATGGAAACTATGCAACCTACTGCTGAATGATAGATGGGTCAATGCGGAGATAAAGACAAAAATCAAAAGATTCTTCAAACTGAATAATAATAAGAACACAACTCATCAAAATCTACTGGATACAGCAAAAGCAGTCCTGAGAGGAAAACTCATAGCCTTAAAAACCCACATCCACAAGACAGAAAGATCACAAATCAATAATCTAATAAATCATCTCAAGGAACTGGAAAAGGACCAGCAAACCAACCCCCAGTCCACCAGAAGAAAAGAAATAACCAAGATCAGAGCAGAGCTAAATGAAATCTAAAACAAAAATCTACACAGAAGATTAATGAATCAAAAAGTTTTTTGTTGAAAGAGAAACAAAATCAACAATCCTTAAGCTAGGTTAATTAGAACCAGAAGAGAAAGGACCCTAATCATCTCAATTAAAAAGAAAATTACAACTGATGTTACAGATATACAAAATATCATCTAAGAATACTATAAAAATCTCTACGCTCAAAGACTTGAAAACATGGAGGAAATGAACAAATTGTTGGAAACACACGAGCTCCCAGGCTCACCCAGGAACGTGTATAACTCATCCATAGACCAATATTGAGCTCCAAAATTGAAGCAGCAATAAAAAATCTTCCAACAACAAAAATGTTCTGGACCACATGGCTTCACATCCAAATTTTACCAAACCTACAAAGACCTTGAACCTATACTGCAGAAATTATTCTAAAATTTTAAAATACTGGATGGGTTTAATAGCAGAATGAATGATGTCATTCATCATTCAGTGATGTCAGAAAGTCAACAAATTGAAGTTAAGCCAACAGAAATGGGCCAATCTGAAGAGCAGAGGAAAAAAAATGGGGAAAAAATGAATAGGGCTCAGAGACATGCTGACACTAACATGCAGGTGAGTCACAGCAGCAAAAAAATCAGTGAAGCATAAAAACATCAAAGAAACAATGGCTGAAAATTTCCCAAGTTTACTGAAAACAAAACATAAAGGTTCAAGAATCTCAGAGAAACCCAAGTAGGGCAACTATGCCGAAAACTATGGCTAGATATGTAATAATCAAATTGGTGGAATTAAAGATGACAAGTAAATGATGAAAGCAGCCAGAGCAAAGTGACCCATTATATACACGCAAAATTTGGAGCCACCGTCAGCTTGTCATCAAATCTGTGAAGGCTGAAGACAGGACTGCAGCAACAGAAGCCTCAGCTCGGCATTCCATACCCAGTAAAAATATTCCTTAAGGGCAGCACCAGCCACATACACCCAGGCTGGCAGGTTCAAACCCGGCCCAGCCAGCTAAACAACAATGACAACTACAACCAAAAAATAGCTGCATATTGTGGTGGGCGCCTGTAGTTCCAGCTACTTGGGAGGCTAAGGCAAGAGAATCGCTTAAGCCCAAGAGTTTGAGGTTGCTGTGAGCTGTGAGGCCACAGCACTCTACCCAGGGCAACATAGTGAGACTCTGTCTCAAAAAATATATATCTACATATTCCTCAAATCTAAAGGAAAAATAAGAACATTTTTAGACAACAGAAAATGAAACAGACAAATGCCTGCAGCCAGCACAACAAGAATTACCAAAGCAAGTTCTTTAGGCAGAAGGGAAATGATGCCAGATAGAAACTGGAATCTTGGCTCGGCGCCTGTGGCTCAAACGGATAAGGTGCCAGCCACATACACCTAAGGTGGCGGGTTCGAATCCCCAGCCTGGGCCTGCCAAACAACAATGACGGCTGCAACCAAAAAATGGCCGGGCGTTGTGGCGGGCGCCTGTAGTCCCAGCTACTTGGGAGGCTGAGGCAGGAGACTCGCTTGAGCCCAGGAGTTGCAGGTTGCTGTGAGCATGATGCCATGGCACTCTACCCAGGGGGACAGCTTGAGGCTCTGTCTAAAAAAAAAAAAAAAAAAGAAAAGAAAAGAAACTGGAATCTTCGGGTTAAGAATGAAGAACACAGGAAATAATAAATATCTTGGTAAATTATAAAAGTATTGCTTCCTTTTAATTCCTCTAAAATGTACGGGACTATATTTAAAGCAAAACTGTAGCATTGTCTTGTGTGGTTTAAAAATATGATGAACTACATGTAACAACCGTGGTACAAAAAACAGGAGTGAATGAACCTATATTATTGAAAAATGTATTTCATGTTAAGTTGTACAATGTTAACTAAGAAAATTGTGAAAAGTTAAGGATATATATTAAAGAACAACCACTAGGCTGTAGAGTGCTGTGGCGCCACAGCTCATACAACCTCAAACTCTTGGGCTTAAGCGATTCTCTTGCCTTAGCCTCCCAAGTAGCTGGGACCACAAGCACCTGCCACAACATCCAGCCATTTTTTTGCTGTAGTTGTCATTGTTGTTTGGTAGGCCCAGCCAGGGTTCAAACCTGCCAGCTCCAGTGTATATGGCTGGCGCCCTAGCAGCTGAGCTACAGGCACGGAGCCTAAGGAAATGTTATACTAAAAAATATAAAGATTAAAAAGTAAAATGGAAAATGGATGGGAAAAGATATACCCCGTAAACAGTAAATGTAAGAAGACTGAAGTGGCTACATTATCAGACACAGAGAAATCACGATATAGAATATTATAGAAGTTAAAAAGGGAAGGAAGTTTTACAGTGAGAAAGGGCTTAATTCATCAGAAAGACAGAATTACAGGCCTTCAAAATACAAAGCAAGGTTGACAGAAATGAAAAGAATAAGAAAAGTCCACTGTCTTAGTTGGTCATTTTAAATAGTTCTCATAGCAACTGATAAAATGATTAGAAAAAAAATCAGTCAAGTTATAATTAAAGTGATTAACACTCTCAAACTAATTAATACTTAAAGGAACAACCAAAAACATGAAAATAAAGCCAGAAAACAATAGAGTATTACAGTAAAACTTCCATAGCTGACCACCTCCCTACCCTGACCACCTTCTTGAGCTGACCTAATTTCCATACCCCAGACATGCACCACGTGTGCATCTCAGCACAGCAGGCCTGGTTCCTTATGTTGGCCACCAACGAACGCTGACCAGTTTGTTACAGTCCTTTGGGTGGTCAATGTGCAGAGGTTCTACTTCTCTTAAAGAGCTGAGAACAAAATAACTACCAATTTAAAATGTATCACAGAGTTTAAATCATTGTTTAGGAATGAAGGTAACAAAAAGATAATTCAGACATTCAAAGACTATGAGTCTTGCACTAAAAAAATTATTAAAGTATAAATACAACCAGGGTGGGGGAAGAAGGGAGTGCAAACAAAAATGTATGCAGATAACCAAAAGAAATATAAACAACAGATGCTGATAAAATGTTAGTTATAATACCAAGACAATAACAAATTGTGAGTTTTAAATGATAAAAATAAAACTCTAAATAATATTAACCTTAAGAAAAGATGCTCAGGACATATTTAAGGCATAATAATACCTTGTCATGTTTTTAAAAATAATAGAAATATTAAATAATGGAAATCCTATTTTAAAAGATTATAGATAAAAATGAGCCTTAACATTTTAAGAGTAATACTAAGTAAAAATATCATTTATAGCTTTCAATTTGCAAATAAAGAAAACCTTATCCATCTAATGATAAGCAAAGAATGTAAAAAGATTAACCACAAAATACATAGTAACAGAGTAAAAATAAGCCCAAACACATGAGTTGCCACAATAGTTCAAATTATAGAAATTATTAAGTGATTTTTCTTTATTCCGACCTATATTTATTCTGCTTTCAAAAAACCTAACTAAAGCAAAACCAAAATGAAAACTCAAAAACAAAGGGAAAGAAACTGAGATATTATCCAAATACTATGATTTCAAAAAGGCTGAATAACAATATTAATATCAAGCAAAATAAGATCAAAGTCATTGACCCCTTTTCTTCACTCATCTGTGAACCACAACCATCTTTATTTTCTATGGGTTGCTCTTTCTACCGCTTTCTGAGTGTTCTTATGGTACAGACTTATCTTATTTCTTTGCAGGCCTATCTGCCCTCTGAAATATGAGCTCCCCCAGGAAAGGGATTATGACCCACTCATTTCATATCCACCATATCCACACAGTTCCACTCTTGGAATATGGTAGGTACCCATGCTAATTGTGGGGACAGTGTGGTATTGTAGAGAGGATGTGAAGCAATCATACCTAGGTTCAACTAGCTGCTTGTTTATACTATAAAATACCTCAGCAAACAGGTGAAATAATGTATCCCCATGTTTGCCATGAAAACTAATGTTCGAAACATGTCTATAGGGTACTCAGCTCATAGAAAGTCTTCAATAATTATTTTTTTAACCTCATGCCCAATAAACAGTGTATAAGTTGACAATCCAAGCAAAAAGAATTAAGAATATGACAGAGAAATACAGTTACAAGAAAAGAGGAGACCAAATCTAAGAGACAATATGAATGTAAAAACAACCATTTTTTGCAAAGGAATAAATAGAATGAAAAATACAGATAATTAAATGCAATTTAGAAGATTTGAGGCCTCGGGGAAATGAGTAATAATTTCATCATCATGTGGAAAATAAGCACAGACCATGTTATCAGCTTGTTAAAAAATTATTGAGTACATTAGATTAAAAAAAAAAAAAAAACTCCTCTGAATTTCCAGCAATGTAACTGGCAGAGCCAGGACAAACTGTAACTAAACTGCCATGACTTGTTAATTACTTAGACTCTGATTCTCTGTTAGGGACTCCAACATCCATTCAAGTAATTAACAGCCCAAATTAGTTGCAAGCATTGAACTCATTGATACACAATTTAATACTAACACAGCACACAGAGCAACAAAAAAAGAAAAGAAAAAGAAACTGCTGAATATCCAGAGGGAGATAGCACTCCCCAATAGAAATTACCTTTGTATTGAGTTGGTTTCATTCTCTTGTGCTAATGTCTTGAGGTCCCAGAACTTCCTATGAAATTTCTAGTGAACTCTTATGATGAAGTTTGCTGGAAATAAACACCAGAGGGAAGGCTAAGTCTCAGACTGAAGTGGAAAGTGAAACATTTATTCTACACAGAGACACTACATATCAATGAGAGAATGGCTTAGCCCACTAATTCTTTCTCAAGGCTGGAGAAGACCAATGCATGTCCACTGAGGATGTGCGCAGAGACCCTTCACAAACTATCTTCAGTATTAGCCACATCTCTGTTTGACCAACATGAACCCATGTTCACAGATTCACACAGAGCACAGCGTCTTGGCTATGGATCCCGATCAATGACTTTTTGTTTTACTTTTATTTTAAAAGTTAACTCCATAATTTTACAGACTCAAACTCTTTTCAATTTTTGAGGGGAATTCTTTCCAAAATAAATCACTGACTTGCCTGACTCTTTCAATGGAAAATATAAATTACTCAAACATATCATTATAAATAACAATTATGAAAGCTTTAAATATTTTGATATTCCTTAATATTTTCATTACTAGGAATGTATCCTCACAATCTAACCATAAAGATACACAAAGATTTCTTACAAGAATGTTCACATAAAATTGATTTCATAAATGATTGTTTACATAGTGTATTCTCAAAAGTCATTAAAATACTGTAAAAATTAATGAAATATGCAACTTTTATAATATTTTTACAAAATTTAAAGTTGCAACGAACACTTCACATTTCCTAAATAAGCAAAAGGTCAATGTTACTATTCAACATTGTGATGTCACACAATGATACAGTGTTGCTGGGAAGATTTATTGAGGAGCAGAAAAGTGTTTGCTTCTACCAAAAAAAAAAATCAGGAACTACTGTGATCCCTTTCAGTTCTGGTGTCTGATGGAAGATGTTTCTGACTCTCTCCTGCTGTGAGGCGTCGGCTTCTCTCAGTGCTGACAGCGCACCTGCTCTTAGCCCCCCTCCTTCATCTTCACAGTCCTGAGATTGAACAGGACACCTACCGTCTCTGAAGCCCACGGCTTCTGGGTGCTTGGGCCCCTGGCTGACGGTCCTGCCAAGATGCCATCCAGCTGACCCTTGAGCTCACTCACTTCTTTCTCTGGTGGCCTATTGTTTCACTCAGTTTTGTGAATTTTTCTCTATTAAATCAAACTCAGTATGTTTACAATGTTTGCATTTTGATTTTAGTTCTCACATCTGAGGACAAGTAATAAGTCCCTTTCCCACTATTGCTCTTCAAATACCTGAAAATAACTATCATGGTACCCAGTGTCTTTTCTTTCATTTTTCATTTATTCAGTGAATGTACCAAGTCTCTACATTGTGTCTAGATTCTGCGACTATCAACTTTTATTCTGGTGGGGAAGATGATAAACAAGAAGGCAAAAAACAAATGAGATAATGAGAGCCCACAGTAAGAACCGGGGACAAGCCAGCCATGCGGCTTTTGCTCAGAAAGGTGGGGGACAGAGCACAGAGGGAGGCCCCCATCTGAGGAGAGGGCTGTAAGCTGGGGCTCCACACGGGGAAAAGCCATGAGCAAAGCTCTCTACACGGAGAGAAGAACCAGTGAATCCCCTCTCAGATGAGAAAACTCTCAGAATCAGGGAGGAACATGAAGGAGGTGGCTGTGGCTCAAGAGGCGGAAAGGGGGAGAGGGAGGCGCCTGGATCACACAGGGCAGAGGCCACAGGCTTCCATTACTTTACAAATACAAAGGCAAGTGGCAGACACAGGGATGATAAAATCTGCTGTTCATTCACCAAGCTCACACTGGCTGCCTAGACATTACAAATTCCTGAAACCATTTATCAGAAAGCGATGGTTTTCTAATCCCATTCTGGAACCCAGAAGGGAAGGTAGCACCTTCAGAATAAGTGAGATAATCACCTCTCTTACCTTAAATGTTCTTCATTTAATGCAGCTGAAATGAAGATTTCTTTAGGGTTTCTAGGGTTAGAGCCCAAATAAAGAAACTTACTGGGAACAGAATTAAACAAACTAGGTTTGAGAGCTCATGGCAGTGGGTCTCAGTCTTGCTTGACCATCAAAAATACCCAGGAACCTGTTTTTGCCAATTAAATCAGAATCTCTAGGTTTGCTGCCAAAGAGCCCAGGTGATCTCATTATGTAGCCCAAGGCCAAAAGCCTTGACAGAAGGGCAAGCCCTGTGCGTCTCAAACATTAACATACAGAGGAATCTTCAAAGAATCTCATTCAAACACATATTCCGAGTCTATGGTCTGGGAAAAGGCTCAAGAATCTGAATTTCTAAATAGCTTCCAGGTGATACCTTTGCTGCTGCTTTAAGAACCAAACTTTAAGTAGCAAGAGGGTTCTGCATCAGAATCACCTGGAGGGCTTGTTAAAACACCAGGTGCTGGACCCCACCTCAGAAACCCTCTTCCCACCTGGTGGGTCTGGGAAGCGGCCTGAGAATTTGCATCCCTCACAAGCTCTAATGTGGGACCACCTGGAATCCATGGCTCTCCATGGAGGAAGAAACACCTGCACCACAGATTCTCCAGTGTGGAGTAGGGACCTTGTAATTTTCAACTTTCATTGCCCGTCTCTCTTCCTTCTCTCTTGAATTCTGTCTGGGCACACGGTTGTATCTTCTGCACGAGAAAATGCTAGCTAAAAGGTGTTTTATTTTCAGGAGGAGAAAAAAGACAATGACAAGCCAGCACACGTGCTTTGGATGATGAAGGGAAGATGAATCTGCAACCCTGAGCCAGCCCTGCTAGGTCTCATCACCAAGAAGCTTATGCTAAATTTTTAATCGTCTCTTTCTCAAAGATTTTAGCTACAGCATGCACCCAGTTTCCCTACTGAGTAAAACCTTTAATGTTCCAAATCCCTTTGTTTCCATCACATGTCTGCCTATCTGCTTCTTGCCTGCTCTGTTCCAGTGATTCTTTATGTCTCTTTCCGGTGAACAATAAGCATAGCATGAACTAATAAAAATATGGTAACTAACATGTGGAGAGTCGGACACCATAAACAGGAAACAGGGTGCATCATTCTTCCAGTGCAGTGTTCCCAGAAAACATTTTACTGAATTTCTGCATACAAAATTAAAAAAAAAATAACACTTTTCTGAATAATAGTTTCCCCTTGGACTCATGTGCATACCAGAAATGCCTTATAATTCATCTTTCATATATAGTTCCAAGATGACACCATTCATTTCCTTGTGTTTTATGAATAAAATGTTCTTTAAATAATGAATCTATGTAAGTACTTATTTATTCAAGAAACAATTAAGTTGTTGATGTCTAGGAACTTCAACATGACATGTGAGTAACTATAAAACAGATACCAAAAAAAAAAAAAAAAGAAGAAGAAAAAAAACGGGCTGTGTCTGTGGCTTAAGGAGTAAGGTGCCGGCCCCACATGCCAAAGGTGGTGGGTTCAAACCCAGCCCTGGCCAAAAAAACCCAAAAAAACAAAAAACAGATACCAAAAAATACTATCAAGTTAGCACTTTCCCATGAATCAGTTGAGAATTCATACAATTATAACATAACTGAAAGCCCTTTTAAATGGAAGTCAAAACCACAATGAAATATCACCTGACCCCAATGAGAATGGCTCATATTAAAAAGTGCTAAAATAACAGATGCTGGCAAGATGCAGAGAGAACGGGGTTCCTGTACACCGTCGGGGGGACTGCACGCTGGTGCAGCCTCTATGCAAAACTGGATGGAGATGCCTCAGACAAGTATAAATAGACCTGCCATTGACCCAGCAAACCCACTGCTGGACATTTACCCAATGGATAAAAAGTCGTTTTATGGGAAGAACACTTGCCTGTGAATGTTTATAGCAGCACAACGCAGAATCACAAAGATATGGAAACAACCCGAGTCCCCAGCGATCCACGAAAGGATTAATAATGCGGAATGTGTGTGCTACAGGGCACAACTTAGCCACAAAGAAGATGGTGAGTTTGTGTCTCTTGTGATAACCCAGATGGAACTGGAAACCAGTCCTGTCAGCGAAACATCACAAGAATGGAGAAGCAGACAGGTGTACTCAGTGCCAAACTGGAACAATCAATCAATACTTACGTGCAGAGATGGAAGGAAATCTCAGTGGACATCAAGCTGGGGGAGCAGGGAGGAGGGGATGGGCAAATTCACACCTGCAGGGTACAGTGCACACCACCTGGTGAAGGGCTCACTTACAAGTTTGACTCGATCAGTACAAAAGCAAAGTATGCAAGCAAAACATGGGTATGCCTTAATATTTGGGGGGAAAAACTCAACAATTATGACACAATTCACTTCAAAATAGCCTGGAATTTACAGCTCTGATTTTTCTTTTCTTTTCTTTTTTTTAGACAGAGTCTCACTATGTCACCCTGGGTAGAGTGCCATGGCATCACAACTCACAGCAACGTCAAACTCTTGGGCTTAAGGGATTCTCTTGCTCAGCCTCCTGAGTAGCTGGGACTACAGGCACCTGTCACAATGCCCAGCTATTTTTGCCTGCAGTTGTCATTGTTGTCTAGCAGGCCTGGGCCAGGCTAGAACTGACCAGCTTCCATGTATGTGGCTGGCACTCTACTCACTGAGCTAGGGCACCGAGCTGATTACAGCTCTAATTTATTATATGAGGATGTGAGCTATACACGGTCAAATCAGAGAAGGGAAGGAACATGATTGGAAAGCTCCAAGTGCTCCATTAATCACCTGTTATTCTCAGAACTAAGGGTAGTCGGGAAAAAAGGTACATTGAGACAATATAATAGTTCTTTCACCTTTATAATTTAAAGTGTCAAATTAGGCTCAGCACCTGTGGCTCAAGTGGCTAAGGCACCAGCCACATACACCTGAGCTGGCAGGTTCGAATCTAGCCTGGGCCCTCGAAACAACGAAGGCTGCAACCAAAAAATATCCAGGCATTGTGGCAAACGCCTGTAATCCCAGCTACTTGGGAGGTGGAGGCAGGAGAATTGCTTGAGCCCAGGAGTTGGAGGTTGCTGTGAGCTGTAATGCCACAGCACTCTACCCAGGGTAACAGCTTGAGGCTCTGTCTCAAAAAATAAAATAAAATAAAGTGTCAAATTATTTTTTAACCCTCCTGATTAAAACTATCCTCTAAAGGACAACAACAAGAAAAGTTTCTATTAAGCTGCATTTTATTGAGTTATCTTTAAGAAAATATAAACTGTGGTGTGTGTATACCATGGATAACTATTCAGTCTTAAAAAAGATGGAGACTTTGCATCTGTTGAATTTACCTGGATGGAGCTGAAGAATATTCTCCTTAGTAACGTATTACAAGAATGGAAAAGAAGCATCTCATGTACTGAGCGCTAATGTGAAACTGGGAGATGAACAACTATAGGCCCACACCAGAAAAAAATCACAATGAAATTCAAGAAGTGGGAGCAGAGAGGGGCTCAGTAAGCCCCTCCGAATGGGTACAGTGTACAGAGACATGGACGCCTCCTGGATGAAGGACTCAAATACAACTTGGACTTTCCCTAACAAATGCAAGCAATGTAGCCTAGTTGTATATATGTATTCTGATATTACTTCAAAATTTTATCTTTTTTTTTTTTTTTTTTGCAGTTTTTGGCCAGGGCCGGGTTTGAACCCACCACCTCTTATACATGGGGCCAGCGCCTTACTCCTTGAGCCACAGGAGCTGCCCAATCCAAAATTTTAAAAAATAAAAAAATTGAAGTAAAATATTGACCTGAATACTTACAATAAATTTATTTTGGCAGAAACCAAAACAGTTACTCAAAGTTTCACATCAGAAAATGGTGTCTGACTGACGGCTTACTTGACATCAGTCTTGATGCTTTAAGGAAATCAGTGAGATAACACAGCCTTGCAAAGAAGCACAGAAATTTCAGAACCAAGACCCAAATTGCACATGATAAATGTCAGTTAGGTAAATTCTGCTGAGTTCAATGGTACCTTGGCTCCTGATTTCTTTATTGATTCACAACAATCTCCAGAACGAACCAGGTGCAGGGTCCACAGCTATAAATGTCTTTCCCAAATCCCCAGGCTGTTGGTATGCCAGGTGCACATATCTGATTCATTTGTTTTTAGGACAGTTTGTCTCTGTAGGCAACACTTGGGGACAATTAGAATTTTGTCAACTCGGAAGGTGAAGGGACCAAAGTCACTTGACTTAGAAACTATTATGAAACCCAATGCTAATAATGTGTAGTTACTGCTGTTACTTAGATCCTAGGGACAAAGAAACTGAGATTCAAATGTTGATTACATTACAATGCCATAAAAGATCACAACATTTGGCAAAAAAAAAATTGATCCCTAAAGCATTGTAAAGTTCAGATGTCCTGGTTAGGGTAAAATGCTGCTTAGAGTCCCACTGACGTCTGTTAGAAACCAGCATTATTCAACATTTTCATTAAAGCTTTGAGTGGAGAGGTGGATACCTATCAAATTTATAGACAAACGGGCCTTAATTAAACTAAAATGCTTCTGTGCAACAAAATAAATAATAAAAAAGTAAATAGACAACTTGCAGAATGAGAGAAAATATTTGCAAACTGTGTCTCTAACACCGGACTAATATCCAGAATCTAGGAGGAACTTAACTCAGAAAAAAAAACCTCCATTAAAAAGTGGGCAAATGACATGAATAGGCATCTTTCGGTAGAAGATGTACAAAAGGCCAGCAAACATACGAAAAATGTTCAATATCACAAATCATCAGGGAAATGCAAATTAAGACCATAAAGAGATACCATCTTACTACAAATAGAAAGCCTATCATTAAACAGTCATAGAACAACAGATGTGAGTGCAGGTGAGGTGAAAAGAGAACATGTGTACAGCAGGAATGTAAACTAGTACAACCTGCATGGAGCTCAGTAGGAGGGGCTCTCAAAGAACTAAAGGTAGATCTACCGTTCAATCCTGCAATCCCTCTACTGAGTGTCTATCCAGAAGAAAAGAAGTCCTTATATTAAAAAGAGACCTGCATTTGTATTGTTGATTGCAGCACAATTCCCATTTGCAAAGTCAGAATTATCCTATCTGCCCATGACCTGAGGAGTAAGTGAAGAGAACCTGCTCCATACAGACACACACACCATGGAACACCGCTCAGCAAGGAGAAGGGAATCCCGCCTTCTGTGGTGACTTGGACAGGCCTGGAAGCCCCATTCTTAGTGAAGTACCCAAGGGAAAGAAAAATAAATGCCACAAATTCTCACTTATAAGGGGGAGCTAAACTATGGGTACACAAGGACACAGTGTGGTATAATGGACATTGAAGACTCAGAGGGGATAAGGGAGAAGAAAGTACCTCTGGGGCACCACAGACACTACTCAGATGACAGGCACATGAAAGCCTGGACACTCCACCACTGTGCAACATGTGCATGTACAGGAATTCAACTAGTACCCCCTAAATCTACCAACAATTTTTGGAAAAAAAATTTATAAGCAATTAAAAATACTACAGTGTTTCTGAAAATTAAGAGATCAAAAACCAGCATTATTCAACATGCTTCTCATGCTCTAGAATAAGAGCATGAGAATCTGAAGAAATGGGTCACAAACAATATCAAGGGTACATTTCCTAAGGGAAGGTGTGAAGCGGCTCACGCAGAGGGCGCAGGAGCAGGCGGCGCTCCAGGTGCCAGCCAGGAGGCACAGCACAGACACACGGGTCATTCCAGCCAGGAGGCACAGCACAGGCACACGGGTCATTCCAGCCAGGAGGCACAGCACAGGCACACGGGTCATTCCAGCCAGGA
>NW_003852425.1:18142613-18147289 GCF_000181295.1 Otolemur garnettii | reverse complement strand
CCAGGAGGCACAGCACAGGCACACGGGTCATTCCAGCCAGGAGGCACAGCACAGGCACACGGGTCATTCCAGCCAGGAGGCACAGCACAGGCACAAGCGTCATTCCAGCCAGGAGGCACAGCTCAGACACACGCGTCATTCCAGCCAGGAGGCACAGCTCAGACACACGTTATTCCTCACGGATGGCACTGGGCTCAACCGAGGGGCCTCGTTTGTGCTGTTTGGTTTAGTGCTGACTCAAGTTCAAAGCTCACTCTGGTAGTCGTATGTAATAAAAGAGGCAGGCAAGTGACAGATGAATTCATAAACAGTTAAAAAAGAAATACCATGTATGCAAAATTTTCAGAAATTTTTAGCCCAGAATTAAAAGAGGACGGAGCGGAAATGATAGAAATCTTGGATAATACATAGTGGAAAGTAGTATGAAGCATACTGGTTAAGAGACTTTTTAGAGTCACAGACATGGGGGTGAATCTACCTGTCCAGCTCCCTACTGTCCACAGAAAATAAGAGCCAGATTTGATCGATTAAGTCAGTTCTCCAAATCTTCTCATCTGTAGAATGCAAAAAAAAAAAAATATATAATGTTTAGGCTTACAGGATTGTTATGAGAATTAAGTGTGATGATACATTTAGTACTGAGTTTAAATTGGTTTCTCATTTTCTTTAATTAATAGAATTCAGGCCGGGTATGGGGTTTGTGCCACTGTGAGAGGCTGAGGTGAGAATATCCCTTGAGGCCAGGAGTTGCCAGAGCAGCAGAGAACAAGACCCCACTTGTCTCCACAAAAGTAGAATGTAATTAAAATAATACTTTCCTAAAGCCTAATAGAGGCAATGCTAAAATAGTTCCCAACTATGGATTATTTTAAGACCAAGTCATTCTTTCCCCTAAATTAATGGAAATAGCTTCCCAAATCTCAGCTTCCCAAATCTGCAAACAAAGCTTATTTGCCACATTTTATTACATTTCACGCGTGCCTTCTGTCCTTGGACTACACTTTGCTATATCCATTTCTATCTATCTTTTGTGCCTTTAATTTAACCTCCCAGCAGAGCTTCTTCCTCGCAGCCTCTCTAACCTGCTCTTTTCTCGCTGACATGTGATTTGCACTTGACTTTCTCCCAAATCTTTCCTTGCAGGTTCACATTTCTTATCACGTCTCTGACTATTGTGATCAAACTGGCTGTCCTGGGAATCGGATGACATCTGAGATGTTCCATGAGGACTCTCAGGATGACCTGGGGAAGTGCAGACCCAGAACCAGTGCCCTGTGTCACACAGTATCAAGATCTTCATTATCTTTACTGCAGAAAGCTATGGTTTTTCTAATTGACTGGACGGACATCCACGTGCCCAAAAGGGAGAGAACAGGTGATGCCTGTGGGTGGGCGTGAATGTGAGATCAGCATGCCACACACCTTAGCGACACATGAGCCCTTTGCTGAGACAAGGGATATATGTCTGAAGCATTAGATGACGGCTCCAGTTGTCATCGAAATAGGTCATGTAGTAACATAAAGTCTGTTAAAATGGAGGTATTTACATAAGAAAAAAGAAAATAATTCATCAACTTCACCTGCCTGCTGAAATAAAATAAAAATGATTCTTCAGATCATACAGTGTGAGGATTCATGGTTGGACACAGTAAACATTTTGATAACAGGCAAGGAAATACTTGAAGATATTCTTACTAGAAAATCTAACAAATTTTAAACCTAGTAAGCTGAAACTAAACTCTCCTTTTTTGCCTGACAGAGTCTGACTTTATCTGAGGCCTGTGCCCAGTCTTCTGTGTTCAAAGAAATGCTCCCACGGGATCCCTGCCGGTGACCTCCCCAGACAGCCCTCTGTCCTCCCTCAGCAGCTCCAGGAAGGGCCCTCTCCGTCCTGCCTCACCACGTTCAAGAGGCAACCTGACCACTCTCTTGTCTCTCTTGCTCCTCAAAAAGATCCCCTCCTGGGTGACGCCTGGGAAGTATATGGCACTGGCCCCATATACTGAGGGTGGTGGGTTCAAACCCGGTCCTGGCCAAACTGCAACAAAAAATAGCCGGGCATTGTGGTGGGTGCCTATAGTCCCAGGTACTTGGGAGGCTGAGACAATAGAATTGCCTGAGCCCAGGAGCTGAAGGTTGCTGTGAGCTGTGACACCCAGGCACTCTACTGAGGGCGACAAAGTGAGACTCTGTCTAAAAAAAAAAGGCCCCCTCCCTTCTCTCTGAGATCATCCTCATTAATAACCTTTCTCCTATTACAATAAACTGAATAAAACACTCTCCTTATCTGCCAGGTGCTGTTGTCTTTCAACACCGATTCCGACTCTTAATGTTAGTTGACAGCAATTCCAGGTAGAGGGTGGCTCAGGCCAGAAGCCTTGGGGTCCTCTCTTTTTCTCAGGCATCTCCATTCAATCTACCAAAAAATCCTTATGTTTCTAAAATTCAAAATAAGAGGTCAGACAATTAAGACTTCATCCTAGAAGTGCTACACACCCCACCGCTGAATATCACCAGTCACCTTTGAAGTGCTCCCCTGGGGAAGCTCTGCACCTGGCCCACCCTTCAAAACACTTCTTCTAGGATGTCTTTGTAGACTTAATTGTCAGCCCTTGTACAGCAAAGACTTCAGGTATGTGAAACTTCCAGGGATGTAAAAAAAAAAAACTACTGGACCAAAGGAATAAAGTAAACAGCCTCGTAACAATACGGGGCATATCTGAACCCCACTGCAGAACTAGACAGGTCCTCGAGGCAGAAAATCAGCACAGAGCTGGGGCTTATCAAGATCGCCAAGCAAAATCGTGCAGCGGGGACAAATTCAACAGCCATCCATGCATGTAAAAATCATACCTCAGGTGAGCAATGTTGGAACGTTCTATCAAAAAGAGGCAGAAAAGACCTGAATGTGTTTCAGGTCTTCATGGCCTACACCAGGGGTTCTCAACTTCCCTAATGCCGCAACCCTTTAAAACAGTTCCTTGTGTTGCGTTGGTTGGGGGTCACCGCAACATGAGGAACTATATTAAAGGGTCACAGCATTAGGAAGGTTGAGAACTACTGGCCTACACCTTCTGTCCTCATCCCCTGCAGTGCACGCCAGCTTGCCAAGTGGAGCCAGGGCCTGCGTGCCTGGGGAGAGGGAGAATTGTGGGATTCTGCATTGAAACTCAGGGCCAGCCCAGCACAAGGGACACTGCAGAATCCTACTGGTGCCCACAGAGAGGCATTTGACCACTCTGGCCAGAGGGAAATCCTCTTCTCTAAACCTAGAATCTGGTTAACCGCACCCTGGGTGACAAAAAGCAACCATGGGGCCTGAATTTGACCTGTATGAGAGTCAGGCCACAAAGGCTGCAGACCTTGGCAATTTCTGTGGTTGTGCTGGCTCAGAGCCAGTGGACCTGGGACGCCTGTGAGACACCTATAGCAGCATCCCTCCCCCACCTACAGGCAGAGCAAGTCAGGGAGTCTCCTTCCACCTGGGGTGGGGGGGCTGTGCGGAGAGGGGAAGGGGACTTTGTTTGAAATCTGGGTTCCAGCTCAGGCACCGTGAAGGAAAGTGTCATGCTCCATGCACATGGCTTACCTGGGTGTAGGGCAAGTACCCCACCTCCTCCATCAGCCCTGCCCCCAGGGGCAGGGACAAGGGAAGCTATTTCCCAGGCTGCCTGCACCAGTCCCTGCATCAGTCCCTCCCCTACAATAGTCCCCCAATGAGTCACCTCCCCACCAGTCCCTGCACCAGTCCCTGCACTAGTCCCCTCCCCACACTATTCCCCCCCACCAGTCCCCCTGCACCAGTCCCTGCATCAGTCCCTCCCCCACAACAGTCCCTGCACTAGTCCCTGCAATAGCCCTACTTTCCTTGCATTTATTTTTTGAGTACTTTTTCAAATTAATATGAGGGTACAATATTTAGGTTACATTGTTCTCGCTTCCAGGGTAAAGTTTCATCTGTAGAAGAGCCCCTCACCCAGGGGCATGTTATACACCCTCATAATGTGCCCAGTAGGTGAGATCCCACCTCAGGCCCTCCCTCCTCATTGTCCTCCCCCCTCCCACTTCCCTCTACCCTGAACTGGACTATATTAGCTTTCATTGTTCTTATGAGCATGTAATTCTTTATATATTGATTTCATATTAGTATGGAATACATTGGATATGTATTTTTCCATTCTTGTGATACTTTACTAAGAAGAATGTGTTTTGGCTCAGCACCTGTAGCTCCAGCAGCTAGAGTGCCAGCCACATACACTGGAGCTGGCAGGTTAGAATCCAGCCCAGGCCCACCAAACGACAATGACAACTACAACCACAAAAATGGATGGGCGTTGTGGTGGGCCCTGTGGTCCCAGCTACTTGGTAGGCTGAGGCAAGAGACTCCCTTAAGCCAAGAGTATGAGGTTGCTGTGAACTATGACACCACAGCACTCTACCCAGGACGACAGCTTGAGACTCTGTCTCCAATAAAAAAAAACAAAAGAATGTGTTTCAACTCCATCCAGGTAAATGTAAAAGATGTAAAGTCTCCTTTTTTTTTTTTAAAGACAGAGTCTCACTTTGTCACCCTTGGTAGAGTGCCATAGTGTCACAGCTCACAGCAACCTCAAGCTCTTGGGCTTAGGAGATTCTCTTGCCTCAGCCTCCCAAGTAGCTGGGACTACAGGGACCCG
>NW_003852425.1:18132518-18142569 GCF_000181295.1 Otolemur garnettii | reverse complement strand
TTTGAACCCGCCACTCTCGGTACATGGGGCTGGCACCCTACTCACTGAGCCACAGGCACAGCCCAAGTCTCCATCTTTTTAATGGCTGCATAATATTCCATGGTACACATATACCACAGTTTGTTGATCCATTCATGGGTTGATGGGCACTTAGGTTGCTTCCACAACTTGTCAATTATGAATTGAGCTGCAATAAACATTCTAGTACAGGTTTTGTGCCCATAGCACAGTGGTTACGGCATCGGCCACATGCACTAAGGCTGGCAGGTTGGAACCCAGCCCAGGCCAGGTAAACAACAATGACAACTGCAACACAAAAATAGCTGGGCATTGTGATGGGCACCTGTAGTCCCAGCTCCTTGGTAGGCTGAGGTAAGAGAATTGCTTAAGCCCAAAAGTTTGAGGTTGCTGTGAACTGTGACACCACAGTACTCTACGGAGGGCAACAAAGTAAGACTCTGTCTCCAAAAAAAAAAAAAATTCTAGTGCAAATGTCTTTGTGGTAAAATGATTTTTGTTCTTCTGGGTAGATACCTAATAATGGGATTACAGGGTCAAATGGAAGGTCTACTTTGAAGATTCTCCATACTTCCATCCAAAAGGGCTATATTAGTTTGCAGTGCCACCAGTAGTGTAGAAGTTTCCCTCCTCTGCACCACCCCAGCATCTGCAGCTTTGAAACTTTGTGATGTGGGCCATTCTCACTGGGGTTAGGTGATATCTTAGAGTGGTTTTGATTTGCATTGCTCTGATGATTAAAGACAATGAGCATTTTTTGAAGTGTTTGTTGGCCATTCATCTTTTATCTTCAGAAAAGTTTCTGTTCAAATCCATTGAGAGGGTTGTTTGCACTTTTCTTATTGTTTAACTTGAGTTCTCTGTAGATTCTAGTTATCAGGCCTTTGTCAGAGCTAAGGGTACCGCAAACAAAGCAAACAGACAGCCTTCGGAAAGGGAGAAGATTTCCTTGCATTCTGCCTTGATGGACAGTCCCAGCTGGGACAGCTGCAGTGCACATTAACAGCTCAACAGCAGGGCTCCCAGCCTCCGGGAATCTCTTCTGGCTCCCAAGCCTTCCCCTTCTTTGAAACAAACCCCACACCTAAATTCAGCCATATTTCCTCTACTGCAACTGCTGACAAGCACACACCGTTTTCATTCCTGGCTTTGTGCTCCTTCATTCAGGCTTGAGTCTAATCTTGCTTGTGGCATAAACACTACCCAGCCTTCTTCATGTGGTTCAGATGATCCAAACTGATAAAATGATAAAACACAAGAAGAAACAGAGAAAAAGGAGAATATGTGATTTTGGTTTTTTTGTTTTGGGGGGGGTTTTTTTGCAGACTTTGTCCAATATATTTATCTCTTGCTGTTCCCTGTTTGAATGACAGCTATTCACAGAGTGGCTGGTGTCAATATCTTAACTTTCTGTGCGTTTCTTCTCATACATACGGTGTCAGTGTATTATCACTTCTCTTTATAACCACACAGTATCAAAGTCCCATCTTCAGTTGCAGCAGTGGGCCAGGAGCCCCATGAAGTTGCATACATAATATTTCTGTACTTCTGAGTATTTGAACACTGATTTCCTTAGTAATATTACTATTTAAATGTATTGAGTTGAATTAAAATGTATCTCCTTGGAATTTGCTAGTACTCACAATATATAAATATATATCATCTCCATATTAAAATACACTTACAGTTTTTATTTTTTAAGTTAATGTGAGGGTACAAATAACCAGGTCCCAATATTTGAGCTTGTTAGGTACATTCCCTCTTGCAGTATTCCCCACCCAAAAGTAATGCCATACAACCCTGCTATGCCTATGAGGGTGGGTGCACCTGACACTCGGAAACATGGGGGGGCAATCCAGCTTCACCTCCCCTCTGGGGTTCAGTGCAACCCCCAGATACCAGAAACCAAAATCCTTCTGCTCCTGCAGAGTACAAATCCTTCTGCTCCCGCCCCTGCCCCTGAGGGCCTCTACCTGCAGCATCACCCGCTGACCTAGGGGTTGAACTGCCCAGCACAGCACAAAATCTGCTGTACTATGTACACAGCACCTAGAAATGGGATTCGTCTCTGAGACCCCAGTGATCTCACCCTGCAGGAGGCATGGTCCCGTCCTCATGCCCAGCACATCGCTGCTACAGCACCACTATGTGAAAAATCCCCTCATCAAAGGCAGGGCTTTCACAAAGATTCCTTGTAACTGAAAACACCTAGAACCAAAAACAAATGAACTCACACAACATACAACACAGTAACATCTTCTACCAGAAAAGAAAACTCCTGGCCAAACAAAAGTGACTTCAAATATAAGCAGAGATAATCAAGATAAGGAGAAACTAGAGAAATAATTCTGGGAGTATGACAGAAGGTAACATCAGATCCAAGAGAAAGTTGAAAACTAACCCAAGACAGAAAAAAAATAATGCAGGATATAAATGAAAAACTTACTAAAGACACAGACGTCTTCAAAAATAAACAAACAGAACTTGTGGAAACAAAAGATTCGTGGAAGGAACTGCAAAACATAATTCAAATCTTTAAAAAAAAAATAGACTAAGCAGATGAAAGTATTTCAAAGCTCAAAGACAAGTCTTTCTAATTAACCTACTCAGACAAAAATAAAAAAAGAATTTTCAAAAATAAACAACCTTCAAGAAGTATGGGATTATATGAAATGACCAAACCAACCTACTAATCATAGAAATTCCCGAGGGAGAAGGCAAAGTAAAAAGTTTGAAAAATTTATTTGAGGAAATAACCAAGGAGGATGCCCTGCTCGTGCTAGATAGCAGAGGTCCAGACAGGACAGGCTCACAGAGCACCAGGGGGCACGGGCCTGTAACCGGCACACTATCTGCAATCAGTGCAAAGGAAAAGTCTCTAAAATAAGCAGAACATCTTGTCACCTGTAAAGGAAATTCCCTCAAACTAACAGCAGATTTCTCACCAGAAACCTTATAAGCTGGGGGGACTGGGGTTCTGTTTTCAATCTTCTTAAGGCAAAAAACAACAGCCGTGAATTTTATATCCTTCTAAACTAAGCTTCATAAATGAAGAGAAAATAAAGTCTTTCTCAAACCAAAAAATAACAATTATTATTATTCTTACCACATATCATGAGTAATGAAAGTGATTATTATTAGGCATCAATCTGAGACTAGAGAAGAATTCTAACAAAACATCCACGAAAGGTGAAAGAAGAAAGACTAGAAGATGAATCTGTATTGCCCAGGTAATTGAGATGACACCCACAATTGGCAAAAGGAAAACCTTAGAAACATCAAAAGTAAGAAAGCTATGGGGTGGGGGGCTCACACCTGTAACCCTAACACCCTGGGAGGCCAAGGTGGGTGAATTGCCTGAGCTCAAGAGTTGAGACCAGCCTGAGGAAGAGTGAGACCCCGTCTCTAAAAATACCCAGGCGTTGTGGTGAGCACCTGTAGTCCCAGCTACTTCAGAGGCTGAGGCAAAAAGATTGTTTGAGCCCACCAGCTCGAGGTTGCTGTGAGCTGCAACAAAGTGAGACTCTGTCTCAAAGAAAAAGAAAGTAAGTAAGCCGTGACCTGGACAGCTGGAGAGCTGGAAGCTGAACAGGTTAAAAGCTCAAGTGCAAGTGGACCTTCAAAAGATGGCACATTCACATGTCCTATAAGCAGAAGTTTTCTTTACAACCAGTAGAAAAAGTGCAATCTATTTTACTAAAAAGTGAGTTCTTGTCCTTTTTCTATTCCCATCTTTGGTTTATTTTGAGGATCAAGATAAGGGGGGAAAGTTAGACAGCACTAAACAAGATAAAAATTGAGAGGAGGGTGGCCCCTGTGGCTCAAAGGAGTAGGGCACCCGCCCCATATGCTGAAGGTGGTAGGTTCAAACCTGGCCCCCAGCCAAAAAAAAAAAGAAAATTGAGAGGAAACATTGGGTGTCACTTTATTAATTGAAATATCCTAGGAACTATCAGAGATAGAAATGTTCTGGCATATTCAGCTGGGGCAGTCAGAGTGTGTTAAGATTGATACAACTGCAAGAAACACTATTGTACAACTTGTTGGCTATAGTAACAACAACATATTATATTCTTAGAAATCACCAAAAGTGTAGACGTTAATTGTTCTCACCAGACAAAAAAAAGATATGTGAGTTAATGCATGTGTTAATTAGATCAACTTAGCAATTCTAACATGTATACATATTTCAAAATATCCTATTTTACACCATAAATGTACATAATTTTGTGTGTCAATTAAAATATACCTCTAAAAAAAAATGAAAGCAACAGAATTAGCCAAGTTGACATTTTTCCACTGCTGTTGTTACAGAAAATTTTTCCAAAGAAATTGAAGAATTCTCTTTAAAAGACAACTTTTGAAATTATGCTTTACTATGAAATCTAGCCAATTCTGAAATTCTGTTGTGGAAACTGAAGAAGCAAGAGATTTGTAGTGTGAAAGTTGGTGCTTCGTTATGAAATTTCACCCTTTTTTGCTCATGTTTCAGAGAGGGTTCCACAGAGAACAGGTAAGTTTGCCCAAAGGGAGAAAAAAGGGGTTCAAGATTCCAAAATGGGTAGTGAATTGAAAATCAGAAAAAGTATTATGAGAGTAAGGAAAATTAAATGTGTGATTTGATGAATGATTGACAAGTTAGCCCAGGTTCCACTGAGCAATATTTATGGGGAAAGGTGGGAGGAAAGGAGAGAGTCCCGGAGGCCTGGGCCTGACATTCTTGTGAAAGGCGCTTGGCGGGGCGTGGGGAAGGCCGGGCTGCATTCCTGCATTCGCAAACACCCGGAGAGCTCTCGGAACTCTTGTTCATCTTTATGCTGCTTTGTGCTTGTCTTTGTGCTGGCAGAAGGTAAAAGAAAAACACTAGAGACTAGTCTGTAGTTCCCAAATCAAAGCTTGGCTTAGCTGACTGCAGCAAGTGGCTTGTCAGAGTCCAAGTCGGTGAGGACGTTAAAACTCCCCGTCTCTGTGGACTGACAGGCTGAGTATTGCCAGGGTTTTTTGTTTTTAATTCATAGATGCAAAAAGAGTATGTTTCAATGTATCTTACATTTACCTTGAAATATTCTAAATTTTTTTTTCAATTCGATTGGCTCTTGGAGAATATAAAACTGGGCCGGAAAGCACTTAAGGAGACCGTGGGTGATGCGAGGAGGTGCCTGTTATTACAGAACTCCAGAGGGGAAGAAGCTATGGCCACTTAGACACTCTTGATGACGACTCCAAGACCCAAAGTCGTTGAATCCGAGCGAAAAGCCAGGTCCGGCAGTCCTGAGTAGGCGGTCCGGGGGTCCCGCCCGCCACGCACGGCCGGGGCGCCTCTGGGACGTGGGACTGTGCCAAGGTTGGCGAGGTGAGAAGGCCAAGGAGTGGACAGGGCTGACTTTTAAAAAGCTGGAGCGGCTTTTCGCGTAAGGAGGCAAGAAGGGGGCTCCGGGGTGAAGACACTGGAGAAGCAGGCAGCCCGCCCCTTTCTGGCCTTGGGAGCGCCGAGTAGCTGCCGCGGAGTTGTCTACCATGACGGTTTTCAATTTGGGAGAAATTAATCGCTTTCGTGTCGCCCTCCAAGCTGACTGAAGCCACCGTCGTCACCGAATGCATCTCCCACGCTCGTTACCGGGAGATCACGCGTCTCCTCCCAGGGTCTGGGCGCATTTCAGCTCTCCCTTCCTCCTTATTCCCAAATCTTTATCTTTGGCTTTGTCAGCCCTAAAGTCACATTGGCACCTTGGGCAGTCCTGGAAGGTCTCTGGATTCCTTGTTTAGGCGAAGGTCCAGAGGACCCCCCATCCTGCCACCTCCCTGGGAGTATCCTCAATTGTCATTTACGGAGCCGTAGGGCGCCCTCTCCCCCAGACTGCTAGGCGCGCGGCGGGGGGGGGGCGGGGAGCGCACCTGCAGCCGCCGCGGGGGGATGGGGGTGTCCACGACGACCCGCACAGTCACCCACCCAGAATCGGCTGGTGGCGGGTGCGGCGCGGAGGGTGGCACCAGCTGCGTGAAAGGAGTCTTTGTGCAAGAGCAGGCGTGAGGGCGGGCGGGGAGGAGGGAGAAAGCTGGGGTCCCTGCAGCCCCCCACTGCCACCGCGCCTGGATAACAGGACAGTGCCCGCAGCGGTTCCGGGCAATGTTGCCAAGCAGAGGCTGCTGGGGTCCCTCTGTTTGGGCCTCCCTCAGGCAGCTTGGAAGAAAGCAGCTCGGATAAGTTGAGGGGAAAAATTTGGCCCCCAGCCCCTCTCTCAGGTGTTTGGAGACGTCAGCTAGCTGGAAGGGCGCGGCACTAGCGGGGACCGGTCGCAGAGTCGCAGAGCCCAGGGCAGCCCCCGGCAGAGCCTCGGCGCGGAGCTGCCCCTGCCTGGGGAGGGCGGGCCGCGCCGCCTTGCCCCAGCGCCGGCCGCGTGGCTCCCGGCATATTTTCCCAGCTGGCGAGCGTCGCGCTGCAGACAAGGGAATGCCTGTGGTGAGTTGTTTATTTTGCTGAAGTTTGCGGTGGGCCAGGGGGACGTGGGGGGGCGAGCGGCAGGCACTGCTGGAACTGTTTTGTTTTGGTCTCCGTCCACCTGTGTGGCATAAATCTGCCAGCCTCGGGCGGCGGGGGGGCTGGGGTGAGAAAGCCCCAACGCTCCAAAAAGCCCCTTTGGTCCCTCGAAGCTCAGAGCCACATTCCATCCCCACGCCTGGAAGCCGCAGGGTCCCAACTGACGCTACCTCCATGCCCCTGAGGACAGGGCTGGCACCCCCAAGTCAGTCAGCGCCCAGGACCCAGGGCCAGCTGGCCATTGGCCTTCCTTCCCAGGGCCCTCCTCCGACCCTTGAAAACAGCAGGGGAGCGGGGGTTTTGCCATGAAGGGCATCCGCTGAATTACTGGGGACTTGTTCTGGTGGCTTTTCTGCGTGAATCCGTTCGCGGGTGTCGGGTCTGCCCCGTACTGCAAACTGGGGCCCTGGGTTGGCTGAACTTTCCTTGATTTCAGGCTGGAGAAAGGTGGGCTGTTGGCCCGCGGGGGAGCCCAGAGGACCCTAGGGGCTGATGGAGGTCACACCGGCGGCTGCGTTTGCCTGGAAGAAAAGTCTAAATACATTAGCGAGCCGGTAAAGCTTTTAAGGCCTTCTTGGGAGTGAGTAGCTGGCTAATGAGAGGTTAATTTCGTTTCCAAGGGAAGACTGCGCTGGTTTCCTGAGATAAATGGACAGGAAGCTCATCACCTCCTCGCTGGCAAGCGGCTCCCAAGTGCTTTTTGCACCTGCCGCTTTGGGCCGCAGGGAGCTTGCGGCGAAGAGCCCCTCCTGCCCGGCCCCCTCCCCATCCCGCGGCGGCGCCGCGCTCACCCCAGGCTCCGGCGCTATTCTGTCCACCCAGGTCCTGCGTGCTCCGGAGCTTGGGGGACCGCTGATCCCACCCGGCCGCGTCCAGGAGCGGAAGGGTTAAGCATGATGTAAGTACAAACCGCAGGCTGCTGGCCGCTGAGCTGTCGGACCCGCGATGGCTACGAACCGGGGAGCAGAGGGGGAGCCCGCGCTCCAGAGAGCGCTGCACGAATCGCAGACCAGGTCTCAGCCCCGAAGCGTCAGCCCTGAGAGGTGCTCGGGTTAGCTTCCTGGAAATGGAGAGATACGAACCCGGGAACGGTTAAGACATCACGCAGGGGTCCAGGAAATGGACCTCCTGGTGTGTGGAGCCATCCACGCGTCTGGCCTGTCCTAACGGTCCGCTCGTGCGTCCAGGCCGCGGCGTGTCCTGCGGAGTCCCCTTTCCTTCTGTTCGGGCTCATCTTTCCTTCCTGGAATCTAAGTCCCAGGAGGGAGCACAAGAGGCGAGAAACGGGGTGTCTTATGAGTTACACAAATTGTCAGCTTCGTAATTTTTTCTGATTAAAATGTAAAACTTTCGTCATAGATTTTATGTTTGCGCTCCAGCTTCCTCCCCAGATTCCTCTCCGTGGAGCCTAAAATCCTCCTGGACTCTTGGGGAGCTCCAGGGTGGCGGCTCTGGAAGCGACTGGTGACTACACTCGCTCCAATCCGGTTTCCCACCCTGCTAGAGTGACCCAATGTCTCCAAAATAGGAACCCCCTTGCGGCTTATTAATTGTGAAAATTAGCATTTTCCTCTAGTGGCTGAACACTCATGCAGCAATAAATAAAACGTGGACTGTTAGGCGCATAAATCTCGAGCTTGTCAAATTTTACAGCAGAGGAACAATAACGCACCTTCGGGGCGGTGAAGTTTCCAGCTGAACAGTTGGGTTTCCCGACGCCAGCCTTGCAGCAACTCCAGGCCGCCCTCTAGTGCCAGGAAACGCGGGCGCGCCGCGGGCTCAGGAACAGGATATGGGGCGGGGCGGGGGGAGAAATCCTCGTGTCACGAGTGGAAAGACCCAAGCCAAACTGAATTTATTGATCAGTAGCTATTGGTTATATATTTTGAAGAATGGTCAATAAGGTGAAATGCTTCTATCATAGGGGTCGAATTTAAATCTTGGGTTAAGAGAAAAAGTCATTTTATTGTTAGTCTTTGTTAGGCAAATATTTTGGAAATCGGTGTTATGTTTGATTACTTTTAAAAGGTGTCTGCTAATATTTAATGAACTATTTTATTAATTATATGTAGTGATTGCAAAAGAGTAGTTTTTTGTTCTAATACTATTTAGTCCACAGCATAATCTAAAATGTCAGGTTACCTCCCCCCGCCCCAAGTCATTAGACGCTATTAGGAATACACGAGTCTGGGACTCTATCGTGGGTAGTGGAGGGTGCTTCCCACTCATCGTAGCACGCAGCTGAGTAATGAAAAGTCACAGCGACAGCAGACGGGCACCTTCATTAGGATCCTAGTGGTTTGAGCGGTTCACAGCGTGTCTAAGAGTAAGCTGTGGAGACCTAAGGTTTGCGCCCCCAGTTCTCCTGACGCATTGATTAGCACACTGAAACGTATGGAATACTAACTAATCTGTGGCTAGTAGGAAATTCCCAGCCAGAGATTCTGAGTAATGGAGAGGGGAGAGTTGCAAACTGCGATTGGAAGTTTAGTGGATTTAAAATGGCAGCCCCGAGCAGTTTAGGGAAAGGCTGTCGGAGGGCTGGAGGAAGTGACTACCAGCCTCGAGGCCATTCTTGAGATTAGATACCACTTCACTCCTACTGATAACAAATTGAAACCTGTCATCAACCTCACAGCTGCCTTCCTGTGTCTCCACTCGGCAGCCTCCTTCCCCGCAGACGATTTTTTCCCCTCATTTTTGGGCCCATCTAATCACAAAAGTAGAAACTGACCTGCCACAGGATGAACCTACCGATACTGTGGAAATTGACAGAAAAGCCACTGCCCCAAACAAACCGTGGCGGAACCACACCGCGGGAACTCGCCACTCTTTCATCTATTCTCTGTAACCAAACACGGGAGGTCCGCCCACCCGCAGACCCCTCCTGCCGCTCTCAGGAAAGGAAATGTCACCGCGGCGAGCGCCCCCGGCCCCACGCAGCCGCCGCACGCTCCTGCGGGCTCAGGGCGCCGTCCCGGCCGGTCCGACCCGCTCCGCACCGCGCTTCCCGCTCCGGCCTCCAACGCGGTTCGCGGCTCGCCCGGCGTCGGCAGCGGGCTCGGACGCGGCCCGGCAGACGCGATTGGCTGAGCGGAAACACCCGGGTCTCCTCTGCGGGGCGATTAGACGCAACTCGGGGATAAGTTGAGCCCGATCACGATAATTCAGATGGAGAGGTCAAAGGCCGATCCCTTTGCAACAACCAGCAGCCGTCGCCCATTTCTACTGGGCGCAGGGAAGGGGGGCGGGGGCGGGGAGAGGCGGGGGCGCGGAACTCGAGTTACGCCGAGCGGGAGGGAGGCGGCGCGGGGCGGGCCCTCCGGCTCCTGCGAGTGGCGGGCCGGGCACGACGGACGTGCGCTAGCCGCCAACCGGAGGAGGGAGGGGCGCAGCCGCGGCGGAGGGCGGCGCGGATTGGCGGGCCGGGCCGGGGCGGGGCGGCAGTGCGGGGCCGAGATTGACGGACGCGGGGCGGCCGCACAGACCTCCGGC
>NW_003852425.1:18120825-18132088 GCF_000181295.1 Otolemur garnettii | reverse complement strand
CGGAGCTGCTGCTGCTGCTGCTGCTAAGCCTCGGGCTGCTCCACGCAGGTACGACGCGCGGGCCCGCCCCGGCCGGGCTTTGTTCCCGGACAGTCCCGGCCCCGAGGGTGCAGCCGGGGGGAGGGCGGCGGAGAGGGCCGAGGAGGCCTGGACACGCATCGCGGGCGGCAGCGCACCCGCCGGCGATGGCGCCTGGGCGCGGGGAGGGCCCTCTGTGCCCCCCGCACACACACACACTTCCCGCACGCTCGCTCCGCACGCGCGCGCGCACTCAGCCTCTGGCTCCCACCGCTGGTCAGCCCCCCTCCAGCAGCCGCTCATCCGGGAGTCAGGCGGGGGAGCCGAGCCTTGTTCCCGGCCCTGTGCCCTCTGCGAGGCCGGGCGGAAAGCGGAGGGACCGCGCCCGACGCGGTTTTCACCAGAGTTTGAAGACCTGGGAGCCAATCTCGAAGTCATGAAAACGTTTTTGATCAGGGATTTTTTTCGTTTTTGCGAAATCTGCTCTTAATTTAGTGTTGAGTCCCTGGAATAACTCGTGCTCTAAGACCCGCTGCGTGTTTTGGCTCAGTGAGGCCAACAGCTGCTGCGCCCGGGCCGCGCTTGCAGGGGGCGTCCTGCCCTGGGCCTGCAGGTGGCCTCCTGGCTGGGAGACCTGCTTTTCTTGAAGAAATTGTGTCATCAGAACCCTGGGTACTCTTCACCACTTTTAGGTGGTGGCCTAGACAAAGACTTTTTTTTTTAATGCCGGAATTGAAAGGGGAATTATTTTTTAGTTTGAGAACAACCATAGCATTAGTTAAATTTCTTGTCTTCGAGGCCTTTTTGTCCTTATTTTGCATGACAGCGGTCAAGCAGGACATTGTGATCTGAGGATGCTGAACTTTAATGCCACCAGACTGTGCGGAGTGGTTTTGTTTGTTAAATTTACCGGCCACGCTGAACACCAGGGAGGCCTTTCAAGTAATGTGGGGAAATGTGGCATTTTGACTTAATTTACCTTGTAACTATAACTTTGCATTGTGATGCAACAGCTGCATTTTAACACTGTCACTGGGGGAAGCAGACTAGAAATCTCAGTACAAGTGCAATAGAAAGTTTTTCAATGATAACAGCTTTAAATCAGTAACGTTAGAACCTTAGGAAAATGTCAGTGTGCTTGCAGTTATATAGAAATTTTTTGTTAGTCTTAAAAGTCTTCAGGACTGTTTTGTGTGAAAAAGTGTGTCCATGCACTAAAGTGTGTGTTTCATGAAATCAAAGTGTCTGGTGGGCTATGTAGGGTCTTGTTCCCAGAACTGCCGTAGACCCAGTCCGGTGACAGGATTGGAATGTGGGCCTTAAAGATTTCTTTATGGGCCTCTGAAAGGTGTAAGACCCTGTCTCAAAGGTTGAGAGAATGGAGGTGCCTCAGTCTAGGAAGTTCAGGAAGCTGAACGTGATGAAGCTCCTCTCTCGTCCCAACCTGCCCTCGCTGAAGTCCCCAGCTAGGTTCAGCCCACCCCCATGCTGCTGCACGGTCTCTGCCAACAACTTGTTGGTGTGGATCATTTGTTAATCTGGTTGTAGGAGAAAGGCTCCTTTGAGAGGTCTCCAGGCTGTGTACTGGGAGCCTCACAGCAGGGAGCCTGGCAGGTGCTCTCTGCAGATGGCCCCCCCTGTGTTTTCTGTCTGGACCCATATTTTTGGCCTCAGCACCCCTTAGAGCTCTGCATTCCACTAATTCAGCCTCAGCACATCTCGTGTTTTTTATTACTAAGTGGTGATTGTACTATACATTCACACATGCGTTACCAGCATTAAGGGAATTGTCTTGAATGGTGCGGCCTTTATGTCTGATCCATTAAAAAATGAAAGGAAAGCTCTAGACTCTGTAACCTTTAACCATTTTCAATGACTGGCATGAAAATATTGTCACACCATTCCCTGATGATCTGGTCTAAAAACAGAGACATTGCTAATTGTAGAGTTTTAAATTCTACTCTTGGGAAATGAAGAGTGCTGTCAGTTGGGTTTGTGTTGCAAGGCAGCCCTGAGTGGAGGTCTGGCGGGCAGGGGCTTAGGCATGTGCTTCCTGGCCTTCCTGGATGCGCCCTGAAGATTATTTCCCCTCTACGTTGTCTTGGCATCTTGACAGGAGGTTTACTTTACCGCCTGTAACAGGCAAAGTGTGCGTTACCATTATAAATTCATGAAGCCTGGCTATTTCTGGGTGTATGCTACAAATTAGTCATTATGCGGGAGCCTGCTATGGGGCTGTAAAACGCTGACCCAAACATGCTTTTCTCTCTCCTTAGCCCTCCTCCCTCCCTTCTCTATGGCGAAAGGCGGTTAGAAACCTCGTCCAAAGCAGAGGAACCCAAGGAGTTCTGCTTTTTGTGTAAATTCTCAAAGTAATCAGTGCCTGCCTAGTCTGACAAAGGGAAAGGCTGGGGGGGGGGGGAGGAAGTGCAGAAAGGGGCAGAGAATCTACACTTTACTTCCCTTCTAAACAGTTCCATCTGCATTTCCATATTGTTCTTACTTTCGTTAGTTTATGAGTATTTGAAATAATTATAAATAAACGTATACTCAGATAGATTTTATAGACCATAAAAAGAACAAGTAGCCACTGCAGGTTAGTGGGAGGCTCTGGGCTGTGGCTCATCTGTAGTCTAAGGTAGCTGCTTCTGGCCCTCACTTTATTTCTTTGCTTTCTGCTTGCCGTGAATCTGGCTTGAAAAGAAAAATAATATAAGAGTTACTTGTCTTTTTTTCCAGCCATCAGATATTGTTGTAAGGGAAAAGGCACCAACCCTGGCTTAATACTAGCTGTGAAGGCTCCCCTGGGGCGTTGCCTTGATTTTTCCCATCTGTAAAATGGTCTTAATACCTTTTAGAGTCCTGGTTGGTTAATCTCTGTTTTGCTTTGGTTGTTATGTTTTTAGTAAAAATAGCTGAAAATGACTTGCACTGCTTTGGATAGAGGAATTCTTTAAATATCAGAGCTGCTTTCATCAGATTTGGCCTGAGCAAACCAAAGTAGATTGAGCACATGAAGATGTGTTTGTGATTTTTTATTTTTTAAGAGACAGAGTCTCACTTTGTTGCCCTCCATAGAGTGTTGTGGCGTCACAGATCACAGCAACCTCCAGCTCTTGGGCTTAGGCGATTCTCTTGCCTCAGACTTCCAAGTAGCTGGGACTTCAGGCGCCCACCAGAATGCCCGGCTATTTTGTTTTTGGTTGCAGTTTGGCTGGGGCCAGGCTCAATCCTGCCACCCTCAGTATATGGGGCCAGCAGCCCACTCACTGTGCCACAGGTGCCGCCCGTGTTTGTGATTTTTTTAAAGTGATTTGGTGATTGTTGTAAATCCATAGCTCCAAAATATTAAAATAAGTTAATCTGCTCTCTTGGTTTAAAGTGAATACCAAGCCTAGACTATAATATTTCCTTCTTTGATGTTTGAAATTTAAAAATGGTGACAGTCCTCAGAGGTCATCTGCTCCCATCCTTTTCTCCTGAGTAAACCCAGAAATAGAGATTATAGACCACTTCATTCAGATTTAGAAGACTTTTACTACTGAACATATTAATATAGTTTTCTAAGGTCAATTTTAAGTTTTTGTCAATGAAGTGCTCAATTTTAATGTTATCCTTAAGTTTATTGTATCTCCATCTTTAACTAATATATATTCACTAATAATCTATTGCATTGAATTTTTCCCTTTATCTTGTACATAAGGTATCTTATGCCAGGAGAGGATCACAAAGTTTATCTTAAAACAAATTCATTTCTCAGATGAGAAGCCTGACAGGTGAAGAGATGAAGAGGCTTCTTCGTAGCTTAAAGACCTATGAAAAATTTCAAGTGGCACAAATAAGTGTCCCAGTTCTTTGATGCAGAGTCTGAGGTTGATGATAAAAGTAACAGGTCTGTCATTTCCTCTTTGTGGAACAGGATATCAAACTGATAGAGCAGTGGCTGACTTACTGTTAACAGTTCTTGTTTGTGTTTTTTGTGCTTTAAGAGGTTTTATAAGGTTTTTTTGGAGAAGCTGGGGGCAAAACATCATTTGGAAATTGAGTTTTTTCAAATATAGGGCAGTCATGCTTGAATTTTCATACTTCATTGTGGCATTGTTAAATCATTACGTTTGTGTGAATTGTCGCTTTTAGGAGAAAAGTAGTTATGTGTATTCTTAGAATCCTGTGCTTCATAGTTCTCTGGTTCTTTTTCTAAAAAAAAAAACAAATCCATGACTGGGACCATCTGTCTCAGCAGCAAACTCTCAAGGTCGTGGCCTGGCCTCTCAGTTACGTCTCACCCGTGCTCTGCTACCCAGTATAACAGAGATGAATGTTAAGGGAAAGATGTAGCCTGGTCAAATGAATCACTTTATATTTTTAAAAAGGACATTTACATTTCATAGAAACTAGGAAATTGTGTCACTTACAATTTGTTGGCAAAAATGCCTCAAGAAAAGTAGAATGAGTTAGTACTTGGATTTTTTTTTTTAATTTCTTACCTGGTAGCTATACAAGTAAGTTAGGTGAAGGTGTTTTAACTAATCATACTATAATTTGGGATTTTACCCCTTCCTAAGGTGTGGAGACTAATCATGGTTTTGCTTTTACAATGCTTTCGGCAGCAAATTACTCATGCAGTTTTCAAAATCAAAACAAACTTCATGTCTTTGGCTGGAGTAGAAGAATCTTTCTCAAAAATCTGTGACTAATTGGCTACATTGATAAAATTTTTTTTTATGATTCCCTTGCCATTTCAACTTCAAGCACTGGACTGACAGCAGGCTCGTGCCCAGTGCCTGTGCGTTCAAGTTTTACCTTCGCTCACTGTGTGCAGACTTCTTCCCAGTGCTTAATTTGAGAGCTGGGGAGCACAGGGCAGCCCTATTTCTGAACGTTTCTTAAAATAGGAGTCTAGAATGTAGAACAAATAGTTCCCAGGGGAGAATGTCATTTCCACACGTAGCTCTGGGTATTTTGAAGCATTTTCAAATGTTTGGTCTTACCACCCTTCCCACAGGTGACTGCCAACAGCCGACCCAGTGCCGAATTCAGAAATGCACCACCGACTTCGTGTCCCTGACCTCACACCTGAACTCTGCCACTGAGGGCTTTGACTCTGAGTTTTGCAAGGCCCTACGAGCCTATGCTGGCTGCACCCAACGAACTTCGAAAGCCTGCCGCGGGAACCTAGTGTACCACTCGGCTGTGCTGGGCATCAGTGACCTCATGAGCCAGAGGAATTGTTCCAAGGACGGACCCACATCTTCTACAAACCCTGAAGTGACCCATGATCCTTGTAACTATCACAGCCTGGCAGGCATCAGAGAACACAGGGGAGGGGACCAGGATCCTCCCAACTACCTTTTTTGTGGCTTGTTTGGAGACCCTCACCTTAGGACTTTCAAGGATCACTTCCAGACGTGCAAAGTGGAAGGGGCCTGGCCCCTCATAGATAATAATTATCTTTCGGTGCAAGTGACAAACGTGCCTGTGGTCCCCGGATCCAGTGCTACTGCCACAAATAAGGCAAGTACCCGACGCTTTCCTCTCCCTGCTCACAACTCCTGGGTGTTTGACTCTTCAGATAACTTTTGAATTATGTATAAGAGGCTTACAAGTAACTTTTTTGTCTTCTTGGAAAGCAATTAACCAAGATCTTAATGGGTTAAATAAAAATTATTTAGTAAGGAATTTCTCTCTGGAATGTAAAATGTGGCTCTCAATTTAAATAGGCAGTGATATAAAGAATAAAAAGCAAACAGTGAAATTGAGTTCTCCAGGGAAAAGGCAGGCCTGTTCCAGTGGGAAATGTGTTTTTTTCAGTGATCTCTTCTGTGAGTGCAGATGTCTGACTCTTCTTGAAGAAATCTAGGTTCAGATTTATCAGATAACAGAAGTGGGTGTTCTGAGTGAAGAAGGGGTGAAGCCTGAGGCAGAGTGACCCTTCAGGAGACGTTTCACTGGTGACTTGGAAGCTATGGTTAAGTATTATTAGGCAGTTATCCAGCTTCCCGCTGTGAGCCCTCAGGGGTGGTCTAGTTGCCAGCCTCTTGGTGACCAGGAGCTTGGGAATTGCGGACTGCAGGCTATGATGTGTAACTCCCCTGCAGTCTCAAGGTCTCAGTTGAAGGCAGAGCTAAGCTGAGGGAACAGCTGATGAATTCAGCCATGTCCGGCTGCCAATGTCTGTGGTCCGTATGTGTTTGTTCCAAGAGATCTTTGTGTGCAGAGAGGTTTGATGCCAGATCTAGGGTGCCAGTGTCTAGTGCGAGTAGGCAGGAAGGAGCCGCAAGCTGGGTTTCTGGTGCCAGGCAGGGCGATTCAGTCATTAGTAAATAAAATTGAAAGGGTTTTCCACTAAAATGGTGTCCCAGGTAACTGCCCTCTTCCCCAACTGCAAAACCACACAAAGACCATCTCATCTTGTTTAATTTCCTATATTTACTTTATCTGTTCATAAGTTGATTTAATGCCTGTGCCCTCGCCCTTGCTCTAAACATGTTTGGCATATTTGTCTAATGAATTTAAGTTATTTTACTTGTCATTTTATGGAGAGAATTTTACAATACCTCAGGAGATACTGGAGATACACAGGGTGTCACAAATCTAAGATCAGCAGTCATTGCTCTGAACAAAGAAGACTGTTACCCTGGTCCAGACACCTCAGGGGACCCCATAACATACAGTCCTCAGGAAAAGCTGAAGCTGGTCTTGAGCCCCACAAAATTCTCCATCTCAAAACCATTCTCACCCTGGATTTATACTTAAGCAAATTGTTTATTTTCTCTCTCTCTCTCAGAATATGTCTCTGCAACAAGTTTAGTTAAATAAGTATGAAATTATAAGAAAAATCATAGCCAAAAATTCATCATGACTGCAGAGTCATGAACCTGAGAGTAGTCTTTGGGTGACTGAGAATTCAGGAAGACGGTCCACTGAGAGGAAGAAAAAGTCATCCTCAGTCGTCCATGTCATTCTCACTTGGAGAAGAAACTTGTAATATAGACTGCAAAGGTTAAGAGACCAGTTTATGGGGAAATAGTGGTTCTGTTCACAAGCCCAGAGTTCTTCATACCTTCTGGAAATCACATGTCACTTTTGTTACTAAACCTTTCAAATTCCATGCATTTTATTGATTATAGAGAAAATATTTGGGAGCTAACAAGTAACATGAGTACTGATCTTATGTAAATAGAACGATTCATACTGAAGTACTTAAGATCATTTTATTTCAGTTATTGAATCTTTTGTAATTTTTAGCAAATAAAAAGGACAACTTTATTCACTTTCTCGGTTTGGTAAGCAGTACAGATTTCCCTAGTCAAAAAAAACAAGACAGGGAGAGTAGCTGCTGACACAGATTCAGGTGGACAGCTGGGATTCCTAGTCTGCAGCTGCTCACTGAGAAGTACTTCCCGGAGTCTGCAGCTGCTCACTGGGAAGTACTTCCCGGAGTCTGGTGACCATGCTGTTCAGCCTTCACTACCACTAGTGGTTGGCTTTTTAATTTTTGTTTTTCGCTCTTTTCGTAACTCTTTCTAAGCTCCCATAAGCATCTGGAAGGTTGGTCTTGAAGACTCATATTAACTGTAAAGACCTCAGGCAGAAAATGGTGGTAATAAAAAAATAGGAGGCACAAAATACAGAATAAGTTCTAAGCAAGCTCTGAAATGTCCCCTTGATGCCTTTTGATGCTTTCTTTTGAGAATGTTTTCATCAGAGTCCCAGCATCAGGGAGAGCGTAAGCACACCCGTGACCAGTTACTGGTGGCTGTGCATCGCAGACACTGAGCCATCCTTGTCTTCAAGCATCTTAATGCCCCGTGTGGTCTCTGTCACTGGATCTAGACACTGGCGCTGTCGCTGGCTGGCTGGCTGGAAGCTGTGACACTGAAGTCCCTGTGTTTCCACACCCATCGATCCCACTGTAGTTACCGCTGCCCTGCAGCACGCAACCCAGCAAGTTGCTCAGGGAGGTTACTGAGATGGCTGCTCAGCCCTGGGAGCCTGGCTTGCTAAATAAGCGTCTTCAAGCCTAAGCTTGTGAGCTCTGCCTGCCCAAAGGTACCCTTCCTCTCCCTCAACACAGAAAAACAAAATGGGGAAAAGCTACATGCAGCAAAAGAAAATGAAGTCATCTGTGCTCGAGGGGCCATCTGTTAGCTGAGCCTTCCTTCTCCCCACCTGGCCAGCAGCCTCGGGGCAGGTAGGCTGCACTGCTGTGTGTTGGGGACCCCCTCCAGTCTGCACTGTTGGGTGTTGGGCCCCCCCTCCAGGCTGCGCTGCTGGGTGTTAGGGCCCCCTCTCGAGACTGCACTGCTGTGTGTTGGGGACCCCCTCCAGTCTGCGCTGTTGGGCCCCCCTCTACAGGCTGCACTGCTGAGTGTTGGGGCCCCCTCTCCAGGCTGCGCTGCTGGGTGTTGGGGCCCCCTCTCCAGGCTGCACTGCTGGGTGTTGGGGACCCCCTCCAGTCTGTGCTGTAGGATATTGGGCTCTGCCCCCCAGGCTGTGGCTCTCTTCCTGCACAGCCCTTCTCCCCAGCCTGGGAAACATGGGGCCCATTCCCGGGGGGCCTTGTGCACACAGGGGTGCCTTCTCTGGCCTCTGTGCCTGGCTTTGCCCTTGCCAGCCTGCTGCGCTCTGACTCTGGAGGAGTCTGTGGCAGCTGGCCACCTTGCCAGGTGGGTGTTCCTAAAGGGGAAGCAGGGCTGGTTTTTCTTCTCTCCCCCTGCCCAGGGGCTGCAGAGCCGTCTGGCACACCCACACACAGTGGCTGAGGCCCCCAACAGCCCTAGGCCTTCTCTCCCACCTTGGGCTGGCAGAGATGTCTGTAGGCGTGAGGGGAGAGAGGGGTAGGAGGGATGGGCTCAGAGAGGGCAGAGTTAGCTGGAAGAAAGGCAGTTTCTGTTCTGTTATGGAGGGACCGCACAGTACAGGCTGTTGAGGACACACATCCCTAGCTCTCTTGCACCTCAGCCCTCAGGAGAGGTAGAAGCAGCCACCTGTGAGGGTGGGTGGCTTCTTGTACTCTGACCTGACCTCCCAGTTTCAGCTCTTGCCTAGTTCATTGTGTGTCTGTTAAAGTGGGCCCAGTAAGGCTCTGAGTAAGCCATGATCATGACAGAGAATCAGGGAGTCAATTCTGTACTTTATGAAGGAAATACATTTACAGAAATGTTTTCCTAGGCCCAGCATAGTGGCTCATGCCTGTTCATCCCAGCTTGAGCTCAGACCAGCCTGAGCAACAATGAGACCCCATTTCTACTAAAAATAGAAAAACTAGCCTAGGTGTTATGGTGCCTAGAGTCCCAGCTGCTAGGGAGGCTAAGGCAAGAGAATCGCTTGCCTAGGTATTAAAGGTGGCTGTGAGCTGTGATGTTCTAGCACTCTACCAGCCTCTATCTCAACAAAATAATGTATTCCCAGTACTGTATATTAGAATTGCCAGTATCCCAAGTGCATTTAAAATTATTTTTTTTCCTTCAAAAATTTCAAACATTTAAAGGCCAGGCATGGTAGCTCACCCCTGTAATCCCAGCACTCTACTGGGAGGCCAAGGCAGGTAGATTGCCTGAACTCAGGAGTCCGAGACCAGCTTGAGCCAGAGCAAGACCCCATCTCTACTAAACATAGAAAAACCTGAGGCAAGAGAATGTTTTAACCTTAGGAGTTTGAGGTTGCTGTGAGCTAAGATGATACCATGGCACTCCACCCAGGGTGACAAGGAGATACTGTCTCAAAAAAAAGTTTCAGAACTTAATTTATTATTAGATTGTATCCAAGCAATGATGATTTTTAGCAGTGCATATATAATAATACAGAGAGAATGTTTCTAGCGATACTGCTTTACAGATAATTTGGTTCCTTTGCTTTATTTTTCCCTTTTCTTTTACTCAGACTCTTTTTCACCACTATTCTTTTCTTATCCTTCAACCTCAATAAGACAAAAGTTAAAACAGGGTAAGGACAGCTCGTCCTGCTTCAGACGCCGAGCTGTGCGCTTCCCAGCGCTCTGTGAGAAGGCAGCTCGTAGGGTCGTTTGTCTCTGGGTAGAGGCTGCGTTCTTTGTGCACAGCCAAACCAGATGGTTTGTGGAGTGGACAGGCTGGGCTGCCTGCCCTGGGCCACGAGCTCCTGGGGACCTGCATGCAGCACCCAGAGCCCCAGAGCAGAGTAGGAAGCCCTGCCCACCAGGTCTGTGTAAATATTTTAAATCATCCTTCACAAGCCCCCAGCATGAGGGGGCTCCCCTCTGCTTCATGATGCCACGCAGTTTGTGTTTATTCCACAGCAGCACGTGGCATGGAAACCAGTGTTCCGGGTCGTTCTCTGCTGGGTACAAAGTCAGAGGCAAATGAGCCCACATTGCAAAGGCTTTACTGGCATTTCACGTGTGTCTCTGCAGCAAGGTTTGGGACTCTGTCCTCTCTTGACCCTGGGCTTTGTACATTTATTGTAGCCAAACTTTTGCAGCCAATTATGATTTTGGTATCTTCACCAAGACCGCGTGAGTTACACAGCCAGAACCGCTCCTATTTTTTAGGACTCCGGAAGAGGCCCCTTCCACAGGCAGGACCGTGTCTTACACACAGTATTGGAGACACCGGCATTTTCTTTAAAGACCACAAACTGTCTTGCAGATCCATTATAATTAATCCTTAATTGTTATGATTGTATATGGTAATTCTTGCCACCTCTTAGAGATTTGCTCCTTACCATGATCTTTCTTGATTTACAGAGATGCTAAAAAGTTGTAAGACTGGTTGAGGCATATTGGGAACAGATGGAAAAGGAATCTGCAATTATAGCTCCCTGCCAGCAGTTTTTTCTGTGATAAAATGTGTGATTAATCTGGTTCTCTATTTAAATCATCCAATATTAAAGGGCCCACTATGTGGGGGAGATGGTGGAGATGAGTGCAGCCTCTCCCTCACTCTAAAATTTTCAGCAGTCTGTGTTAATTATGGGGTTTATGTACATAGTATAATCCAGGGGTCCTCAAACTTTTTAAAGAAGGAGCCAGTTCACTGTCCCTCAGACCGTTGGAGGGCCAGATATTCTTATTCTCCCTGAGTTTATCATAGAAACAGTATGGAAACACTGAAGGACAGCTCCTAGAATCTCAGAGGGACCGTGATCCTGGTGACAGCTGCTGTCTGCATGCTCCCGGCCCTGCCTGCTCCTCTTGGTCGGGTGGTGAGGTCTCCTGAGCTCCCGGCCCTGCCTGCTCCTCTTGGTCGGGTGGTGAGGTCTCCTG
>NW_003852425.1:18117458-18120801 GCF_000181295.1 Otolemur garnettii | reverse complement strand
TCCTCTTGGTCGGGTGGTGAGGTCTCCTGAGCTCCAGGCCCTGTCTGCTCCTCTTGGTCGGGTGGTGAGGTCTCCTGAGCTCCCGGCCCTTCATGCTTCTCTTGGTTAGATGGTGAGGTCTCCCAAGCTCCTCAGCTTTCCTCCCTGGAGCTGCAGCACGTTGCCTGGAGGTGAAGCGGTCTGTAAGTCCATGTGGGGAGAGAGGAGGAGCCTCTAAGCGTGAAGATCACTTTGTGAGATAAACGGGCAGCCTGGTTCCTGGCTGCCATGCTTCTCACACCAGCGCTCCTGTGTCACAGTCCATGTGTGTTATAATGCTTCGGTAGTCAGCCTTTCACCATATTTCTAATCCCCCTACCTATGCCACTTCTGTCTCTGAAATGGTTTGAGAGGAAGAAGAGGCCTTCAAAGCCCCGCATTTGTAAGTGACTTTAACCCAAGGCCTGTCCCAGCCAGACAGGCTTCCATGAGGGTGCCAGGGGCCTCTGCTGCAGAGCAGACTGACCCCATGCTCCCCCCACCTCCCTGCAGTGTAAGCCAGAGGCTTGAGGCCACGTCCCATACTTTTCTATCACGTTTCCAAATATCTCTCTGTGACCCGTTAAATTGTTTTTAAGTCAACATTTTGAGGAGAAGAGGCAAGAGAGAAACACTGGATGATGGTTGGTGCTTTTTTTTTTTGATTGACTTCAATTAATGCTAACCAAACAGTTCCTGCCCGTGTGGAATGTGGCGTGTAAAGAGTCGCCCGCCGTGCTGAGTAGTGAGAACTGCTGCCTGGCCCTCTGCGGCTCTGTTGTGACTGCAGTAGAACTTGCTCTCCCACTGCTGTAAATTTTGTGTGCTTGTGGGTGGGTGACTTAAGGACACTTCAGACTGCGCAGCCTGTCAGGGTAACTAACATGCAGGGCACAGCCTGCAGCTGGGCAGGGTCAACATGGTGCTGCTGGACCAGAAAGAACTCGGGTGAGACTGGGTTCCGAGGAGAGAGGGGCTCTGCATGATCCACTCAGCTGGTTATTTGAACAGTTGGAGCCAAAAGAAGGTTTGGCTGATTCGGGGGAGTTCCTTCATGTTGGAGCACAGTGTGTACACTGTGACAGAACTGATGCGACAGTATTTAAACACTGCTCATCTGCTCTGCACATGCTCCTGAAAGGGGGCCCAGGGCTGGTCTTTCTGTTTAAGGTGGGGGCATGCGTGTGTGCCAGTGTGCTTCTATGAGGCACTGAGGTTCCCTGCTTGCCCAGGGAACATGTAGACAGCAGAGTCGTGTTTTGTAAGGTCTCAGGTAACTGGCCTTTTGAAATCCGTGGCACAGGAGTGTAATGCGAAAACTTTCAGCCTTTTACTTTCTCGCTCACCTCCCAAAGCCGGAAATGATGGTTTCCTGATCCCCTCGGTCTGGAAACAGCTGTACTGAACCTAGACCCAGAGCACTGTTCAGGGTCCACCAGGGCCCTGGGTTCTGTGCCCAGCCCCTCCCCAGGCGAAGGGGTGCCTGAAAATGAGGCCTGCCAAGGCAGATTCCAGCAGAGTCTCTGCCTCCAACCCTGGCTCTCCCCTTCTTAGATATGTTCTGCCTCCAGTCTGAAGCACAGGGCAGCCCCGGCCTGTAGTCCTGCTTGCATGTGCCCAGCCTCACATGTGTCTGACCTCACACCTGAAAGCACACCCCTGCATTTGCTGGCCTCCCGACAGTGCAGAGTTCGCATGAGACAAGCTGAAGGAGAAACTAACTCCCTTTGGAGTTTTGGGAGTGACTGAGACTTAAGGCCTCCCAGCTTCCCTTTCACTCTCTCTCTGGCCACTGAGCGTGACGCCTCTCCCCCAGACCACCCTAGCAGCCTTCAGCTGTGGGCATCCTTCTCCTCTGGCCTGTTTCTTCTTTCTCCATCTGCTGCCAAGTACTCCTGGATGGCCAAGTCAGCCCCTGTCCCAGGCCAGCACCGTATCTTGCGGTGTATAATGTGCACCTTTTGCCTAAAGTTTTGAGGCAAAAATAAGTCTGGTCCGTTCTATCCCCTGGATTTTGCTCACACTCCTGGAACAGTGCCCTGTGTGGAGGGGCTGAGGGCAGAGAAGCCTGTTCTGTTGATACCTCTTTTTAAGGTAGTCTGTTCCTTACAGTCCGCGTCAAGCCTAGGTCTGGGTGAGATTCCTACTCGCCTCATAAGCACAGGTGTGGTTTTACTATTGGCGTCTCATCCTAGTCCAAGAAGATGTTGTAACAGAATACACTGGTGTGGGGCTTGCACTCAACTTCCTGTAGATATTTCATGTACAGGCTGAATAGTGATTGTAAAATTACATTCTGGTTCACTGAATTCACAGCTGAATTTTTTTAGGAAACTTATCAATGATACCATGTATTTTCCAGGCAAACTTTTTTTCTTAAATATGGCACATAGAAAAACTCTCCTGGGTTTTCCATGAAATTGTTCAGAAAATGAGTTACTTTAAATGAACATGCCTTTTCTTCCTTCTCCAAAGAGGGAGGGAGAGAGACTCCGAGCCCTCTGTGGTTTTACATAACCAGTACACAGTTACCTTTCTGTCTGGACGGAGTAGCTCCACCGTGGCCCAGACCCAACCTTCAGGGCCACCCTAGTAAGTAGGGAAGGTGGACAGGGAAGCCCCTCTCTGTCCCTGCAAGTGCTCCCCGTCCAGGTAGCTCCTGGCCGCACCTGCCAGCACCCTGGCTTCCTGATGGTGCTTCAGATTGTCCTGGACTGTGACTTCCCAACATTTAGGAAAATTGACCCTCAGAAGTAGAATGTGGGTGTTTTATGGATAGAGACAGAGCATGCATGTTTTTTTCTTCTTTGTGCTTTTGTTGGATGGATTCTTTTTATTAGTGAGGAGACTGATTATAGAGGCTGTGTGCCACTCACGTGCGTGGGAATGAAGACACCTATAGGGGCTGCCGGTTTTCAGCCTGTCATTGTACCCAGAGGATATGATGTACCAGTGTCCGCTAGTTACCGTATCTTGCTGTGTATAATGTGCACTTTTTGCCTAAAGTTTTGAGGGAAAAATAAGGTTCCACGTTACACTGTATAGTACTGATTTGTTACCAGTATATAATATTTCTTACACTGTTTTGAAATTATTTGTTACATAAAATTTCTTCTATCATAATATGTTAAAAAATAAATGCTAACATTCCTTTATAATATAGAAAGAGAAATACCTAAATATAAACAAATAAAAGTTTGAATTAAAAAATTAAAAGTTGGCTCGGCGCCTGTGGCTCAACCGGCTAAGGCGCCAGCCACGTACACCTAAGGTGGCGGGTTCGAATCCCCAGCCCACGTGGGTTCCTCTCTTATCTCTTTTATCT
>NW_003852425.1:18107115-18117309 GCF_000181295.1 Otolemur garnettii | reverse complement strand
AAAAAAAAAAAAAAAAAATTAAAAGTTTTTTTTTCCCCCTGAAATTTTGGGACAAAAAACTTGAGTATTATACATGCATTCACCATACATGGCAAAATGCAGATTATGAAATAAATTTTATTTTAATTTCTTTTGACACAAGCAGAATTTTAATCAGGTACAGATCAAAATCATGTTTCCATATGTTTCAAGTTAATTCCTACGACTGTTAACAGCTTCATCTACTGATCCATCATAAAACAAGCAATGTGAGTTCTTCCAGTCTTTAAGTCCAGCTCTGTTATTTGAAAATTCCAGAAAAGTCTTGTACTTGAAGTGCCAAATTACCTGATTAAACGCAGATAAATGTTTCTTCAGAACACAGTATGCACAGACAGCTGCTTGCACTGCATTGGGGATTCTGCTATACGGCTGTGTGCAGAGTCTGCAAGGCCGGTGGGTCTGGGAAGGTAACTGTCTCTTGACAAGACATTACCTGTGCCTTCCTCTCTGTTGGCTGCCTTGTTTTTATTTAATATGTTTACTTTTTCTCCTGATGGAAAGGAAAGTCAGATGCCTCTGAATTTTGATATTTCACGGCAAACCTTCTTAAGTTCTTACTGCCTTTCCCATGTGGAAAGGTTGATCTGTAGATGGTGTCTCTCTCTTCCTGATAGAGCTTGTGGGTGGTAAGATCTCAGGGAGTGAAACTTTAAAAATAAATGACGAGAAGTGGAGTAGTTGGTCTAAGGTGGGAGTTGAGAGGGATGAGGTGGGGAAGGTTTAACAAAAGGCACTGATGTTCTGAATGCACAGAAATACCACCCATCAATAATAAATGGTGTGGCATGGAGCAGATGTGCCAGACTGAGTGATGAGAGCATGTGATCAATTCACAGAGGGCAGAAGGGAGCAGCAGCACGCCTGGTGTTTTAAATTATCTGTGTGTGAGCCTTTGAATACAATTTTGAATATTCTGTTTTTATGTTCTGATAGCTACTAGTTGGAAATATAAAAAGTTTGGAATTTCCAGAAATCCAATTAAATTCCAAATGTTTTTAAAGTAAGAATTATCAAGAATGAATAAATGCTTTTCAGAAGAGGAAGACAATTTTAAAACTAATTTCTTGCTTTTTCCTAGCTGAGTGCTTGCTTTTTAAAAGCTCATGTTGTACTTATTATGAGGAATGAAATTGCATCACAAAACTTAAGTGATACTGTTACTAGGTGTTTTTTACATCAGTTGTATCTCTAGACACCTGCTCAGTACAATTGATTCATCCCCCCTCACCATTTTGATTCAAGGAACAGTCTGTACATATTTTCTGTGTGAAAATCACTACTAGCAAATTGGAAAGAAAGACAAATCTGTTAAGCTACCTGGAATATTTTGTAGATATAGTGACTAGAGCAGAAGTCAAGCTTTGATTCGATCTTCTAATTCTGTGGAGGTACTGTCAGTGTCACAGGCAGAGGAGACAATGGTTTGGGTGGTGTTTGAAATGACTTCCTGAGGTCCTGGGTTGGGACTGGTGTGCAGAATGAGACACAGGCCTGGTGAGACGTGTGAGTTATTCTACCCATCCTAGTACGGATTCAAAGGATTCTTGCTTCCTTTGTGGAAACTTACTTGGCATTGGAGATCTCTGGTTTGCTGTCCCAACAAAAGGAATTCCTCTTTTTTTTTTTTTTTTCTAAAGTGGACAAAAAAGTACTTAGTTCTTGCAAATAATACCAACTTGCTTTAAATCTGAGGTTTGTGGCTCAAGTGGCTAAGGTGCCAGCCACATACACCTAAGGTGGCGGGTTCGAATCCAGCCCAGGCCACCAAATAACAATGCCGGCTGCAACCAAAAAATAGTCCGGCATCGTGATGGGTGCCTGTGGTCCCAACTATTTGGGAGGCTGAGGCAGGAGACTCACTTGAGCCAGGAGTTGGAGGCTACTGTGAGCTGTGATGCCATAGCACTCTACCCAGGGAGACAACTTGAGGCTCTGTCTCAAAAAAAAAAAAAAAATCTGAGGTTTCTTAGGCCACGTGGAGAAATCATTTAGTTTTGTGGAAGACTTTGTTTAATCTTTGAATGTCATGGTTGAAAGTGAGGACAGTGATTATATAAAATTCTGTCCCTAGTTCTTACTCTAGCCATCTGTGTTGTGGATGATCAGTGTTTTCAGGTACAAAATTTTGAATTAACCTTTTCACTTCCAAGGGACCCCAGCTTATCTCAAAAACACAGTTGTCAAACTGACTTTAGAGCCACCAAATAAATCTATTTTATAGGCCTGTTAGATATCTAGTGCAAAGCCCCCTTCACTCTGAAAGGCCTGTGGCTGGACACACAGGGATTTCCTGGAGTCATCTCTGGTACATCTCCTTTGGGCTGTTAAGGAGGTGCTGAAATGTGAGAGGCTGGCAGCGGAATCCGATTGTGGCTGGGGTGATGGGGAAGGGAGAAAACCCAGCTTTTCACAGCACATGGTCTGGCTTTTAGTTGCAGCTGCAAACAAGGGATATGAATTTAACCAGTTGCTACAGTGCAGCTGGCCCAGATCTGCTTTATAACTGGCTGAAGTAAAGTGAAACGGCTGGAAAATTCCAGCCAGGCAACACCAGCGTGAACATGTGGACTAAACAGTGTGAGCAAATGCTGGCTGAGGTGGGGAAAGACTTCAGACATAAACTCGGAGGGGAGGGTGCTTTTTCTGGCCTTTTTAACAAGCCTCTATTGTTTTGATTAGTTCCCTTGAAGGAGGTGGAAGGTTTCCGACATCCAGGGTAATTCATAGAATGCTTGGCCTGTCTGCCTTCCGCCTTGACTGAAGTCACCTGACACTTTTTGGTTTTTCAAGAAGGAAAGAGAAATCTGTTTCCTCAGCCACTAGCAATGACTCAGATCTCAGAACTTGATCTTTTTGTCCTTGCACAGTCCCTGTCCTGGGTGACATAGAAGCCCCTGTGTCTTCCTGCCACCTGGCTGCTACCACCTGTCCCCAGACACGGGGCACGAGGGAGGAGGTGTGCAGAGGTTGGGGTTTTATTTAATTGTTCTAATTAAAGGATTCTCCGGTAAAGAAAATAGGTCTGCTAAAGGGAGGTCTTTTGTATTATCAGATTTTTTTTCTCTTCATGAATTGTGTGCTTCAGGTAGAGAATTGAGACTTGGCTGGAAAAAGATTTCTATGGAGTCAAAGGAGCATGGCCTGTTTGGGGGAAACATTTGCTGTAACCAGGTTCAGGTAGTTGGTCTCTACCAGTGCTTGGGAGCTGTGTTTGCTAAGCGATTCGTGGTCACAGGTATTGGCCAGTGAGGTGAAACATTTGATGGAAGGACTTTAAGAAGCTTTCTGGAGGCACAAGGCTGGTGGCTGTAGCTGGGGTCCCCCCTCCCCCCAGTATAAGTTTGCAATGATGGGTCAGAGGCGCGATTCTGTGGTCCACTGAAGAATCCTTTCAGAAAGCAGAGGATACTGGTAATTAAGCTCCTTAACATTTCTGCATAACTTAGGAAACTTTTCTTTTTCTCCTAGAACTTTATCATGGCTCACCCATTTTTAGAAGGGACAACATTTAAATTATCAATAAAAATTGCCTATATCCCAACAATACTACTGTTCCCTGTCTTAGGAAAGTAAAGTTTTTCTTGATACACATTCCTTGGAATTCATTTAGTATCTTTCCTAAAGAGTGGTACTGTTAGTTTGCAGGTGTGAACAGTGGGCTGCGTGTGGAGCCCGTGTCTCCAGCCGCTGCGCTCCGGGTGGCCTCCTGGTTAATCACTGTGCATTTTCTTACCACAGATCACCATCATCTTCAAAGCGCACCATGAATGCACAGACCAGAAGGTCTACCAGGCCGTGACTGACGACCTGCCCGCTGCCTTCGTGGACGGCACTACGAGCAGCGGGGACGGTGATGCCAAGAACTTGCTCATCGTGGAGCGGGAGAGCGGCCGCTATGTGGAGATGCACGCGCGCCACATCGGCACCACAGTGTTTGTGCGCCAGCTGGGCCGCTACCTGACGCTGGCTGTGCGCATGCCCGAGGCCCTGGCCATGTCCTACGAGGAGAGCCAGGACCTGCAGCTGTGCGTGAACGGCTGTCCCCTAAGCGAGCGCATCGACGACGGCCAGGGCCAGGTGTCGGCCATCCTGGGGCGCGGCCCGCCTCGCACGGCCCTGGGGCAGGCCTGGCCGGGCCACACGCTGGAGACGGCCAGCAGCCAGTGCCATGAGAAGATGCCGGTGAGGGACATCTACTTCCAGTCTTGCGTCTTCGACCTGCTCACCACGGGCGACGCCAATTTCACCGCAGCCGCCCACAGCGCACTGGCCGACGTGGCCGCATTGCATCCGTGCCGCGAGCGCTGGCACATCTTCCCCCGCGCCCGGGCCGCGGGCACCACCGCCGCCACTGCTGCAGGCCTGGGGCTCGCCTGCTCCGCCCTCGTCCTGTTTTTGTAGGAGTGTCTTCGTTTTTTTATTTCTTGTCTATAGCAAAATTTTAAAATATATATTGTCATAATATATTGAGTAAAAGAGCATATGTGTATAGACCGTGTATATGATGGGGTGCTGCCCCTGCGCCCTCCGGACTGTGCAGCCGCGTAGCCTGTTGTCACACGTGTTGGATGTAGTATTCTTTGATTGTATCAATTTTGTTTTGCAGTTTTGTGAAATGTTTTATAATGTCCCTTCCGGGGGACCTGTTAGAAAGCACTTTATTTTTTATATATTAAATATTTATGTGTGTACCTGGTTAACACGTGCAGTGCATACGCAGACACTGGCACGCAGCAGCGTCTCTTCCAGGTAACCGGTAGCCCGTGTCCATCCTCGCTGTCCCCGCCTGCCCTTCCCACGGCTGCTGATCCGCGCAGAGCTGCGTCCTTGTCCTTCCATCCTGCTTGGTGAGAAAGGTGGTGAAGGCCCGAACAGGTGCGGTGACTTTTGACCGTTAGATGCTAACACGAAAGCCCTTCCTCTCCAACCGCTGTTACCCTTCCAGAAAGGGACAGTATCACCGCCATTCTTACGGTGCCCAATTCTGATCACACAGCTGAGCGCAGAGAGTGTGTCAGGCTGGGCCCGAGGGTGGCTGCTCCCTGGGTCTAGAGACGGTTTTATAGGTGAATCACAGGCGCCTTGCTGGACCCCAGGAGCTCTCAGACTTTCTTTCATCCCATTCCCCTTTTAAATTGTAGTTTTTCCCTCTTTTAACTAATCTGTGTTGAGCAGAATGTGAAACCATTAATTCAGTGATGACCACACCTTTCTCCTTTGCAGGGCTGTCATGCCCAGTCCTTGCCCTTCTCCCTGCCTGCTCAGGGAGCCCTCTCCCCCTTGACCCGGTTGGCCCACCTGACCTCTCTGCCAGGATCCAAAGCCTAGGTTCCAGATTGTTTTTCTAGTGTAGAAACCGGACCCCCCACAAGGGCTCTTCCTTCACACCTGCCTTCTCCACAGCTCTGACGTCTCTGTGTGATGGGGGCGGTGGAGACCGTCACACAGAGAAGCTGCTTTGGCCTGGCTCAGGGTGGCGGGCTCTTGGTGCTGGCTACTCCACAAGTTCTTGTTAACTATGCCTGTGCTCTCCAGTCTTTTTTTTAAATCAGGTGCTCTGTGTCTTAATGTCTGTGGGTATCAATTTAAGTGGTTGCTCATGTGACTTAGTGAAATCCCTATGAAATGAAGCAATCTCTTCTTGCCTCTTCCATTCCATGTTGGTACCTCCTTACAAATCGAAAAGAGCAAGAGGCAGGAGCAGTGACTGACCGATTTACCCCCAGGACAGGTAGTGGTGTGTTGGCATATCTCAGCGTAAATGTGTGGTTCTAGGAAGAAGTGATACAGTATGTACTTTAAATAATTCAAGTTTACATAAACACAGACAAAAGGCATGAAGTTTAAAAACCATAGTACTTTAGGCCACGTCTGTGCTTCGTGTTAGGTGGCCGGGTAATTTCTTTTGCCATGTCCTATCAACCAGTGGTACTGTCAGAGGCCCAGACTGAGAGAAAAAGAGGATGTCATTTTCGGGAAAGTTCTGTTTCTTGGTGAGTTGACTTGCCATCCAGTCACAGAGTGGATTTGTGAGTTCATCTGGAGGGCAAGCCTCTCTGCCTTCTGGGGTGTGAGAGAATAGTCTTGGGCAGTCTAGGGAAATAATGAAGGTGCACTGAGCCTCTCAGGCTGAGACCTGTTGTCCTCTGGAAGCTGGGCAAGGGCCTGCCAGCCCCCGGCTCTGCATGACAGCCACTTCTAGCCACTCTGGAGACACGTACCAAGTAGAGAAGCACGGAGAGGGAACACACTGAGGATACTTGTAACCACTATTTTTGTGCAAATAGTATGAAAGTGAAGTAAAAGCAATAGAAATTTCAGTGGTATCTGAGTTTATAGTATGTATGATTTATATACTTCTGTTCTTTTCAGGGAAAATAAAACAACCCCCTCTACTCATAGTTGGGAAGAGAAAATCTGGCTGCTTTGCTGTGCCATTCAGCTCCGAGGGTCGCTGTCATAGTCAGCTGTTTCCTTCTCATCAGTTTCCTTGTAAAACGATCCCCACAGAGACCCTTCAGAAATACAAGTAATTCTCTGGATAAGAGCAAGGTTTGCAGACTCCTTCTCTAGAGTTTCAGGAGAACATGCTGCTTGCCCTTGTTGGTTCTTGAAATCTTTTGCCAGAAGAGTTTTGGGTGATACCTACATGTGACTAGCCTATAGCTGTTCAGGAGGTCTCATTTTCACAGATGCTTCACATGGCCGTCTTTAAAAGACTCAAAACTTTCTTTGTCCTCTTTGTTATGCTTGGAAACCCCATAGTGTGTAAAGTTTTTACAAAGAAACCTTTAGATGTGGTTCCTAGGTACATGAATACATATCTGTGTAAAACAGTGAGTGTGCAGTGTGTAAATACTCTAAATTATTATGCTAGAAAAATAAAGTCGCTACCATGCTGTGGAATGTGGTTCTGTGATTGCAGGGACGCCTGCCGGGGGAGCTGAGAAGCAGCTGCAGGAGGTGGGGGAGCTAATCCCTCAAGGCACTGGCAACAAGCTGTCGGGCAGGCTGTGCACACACTTTCTAAACTAGACCACTTACAGAGTTTTTCCTTTTCAAATGTTAAGGGGTGATAAATAAGCTGGTGTCTGTGACAGTGGTCCGCTGGAACTGTCCCATAGTTCTGTCTTTGATAATAGCTTTAGTCCCTGGAAGACCTGGGACCTGCGTGCTAGTTCACCCAGGCGTTGTGGACTGCAGCCACTGATTCCTGTTGGCAAGTTGTGAAAGCACAGCTTTCTGGCTTTGAAAACTTGCAAATCCTCACTTCTTGGGTGTTCTAAACAGAGGCATCAGAAATCACAAGTTGGTCTTTGTTCAAGAAACATGGCAAATGATAGAAAAGCTTGGAAAAGAATTAAACCCAAACTGAAGGCATGGGAAAGTACTTACTAGGTAGGATACCAAATGGATCAAATTCTGACTGGGGGAAATAATGCATATGACCATGTCTTAAATACCTTAACCGCTGCACTTGGTGTTTCCATGTTCACAGAAAAAAACCTGAAACACATCAGCTGAACCACTCAAAATAGGGGACGGTCGCAGAGTCTCTGAGTACCTGGAACGTTGCTTGTGCTGAATGAATGCCAGTAATTGATATCACGATGGATATAGATGTTGCTTAAAAGTCAAAAATAATTCATCATGTTCTGTTCAGGCCTAGACCTCCAGCTTTTCAGGGACTGAAACTTGAACTCCAGAAATCTACAGGGGAGATACTCATTTTTTAAAATAGCAAATGGTGATATAAACCCTAAGAGTTCTGTTATTTGGTTTATCTTGCTTATCATTTTAAATTTTGTAGCCCCCACCTTGCTGGCATTCTCTTGCCCAGAGTGCCTGGGATCCACATTCTTGGGGGGCTGTTGGCCTTTCTGAGCAGAGGGCCTTGCTGCGAGTTCCCTCCTGTCCCACTTGTATGTGACCCAGAACATCCCACAGAGGATGTAACCAGGACACGGAGAGCAGTGTGCCCAGCTCACATACTGTTCTTTCTGCTTCCCTTCCCTGTGCCTCCCAGGTGGCCCAGTCACATGCACATTACTGTTGTTATTCAGGCAGTGTTTTCCTTGGAATTCACTTCTCTTCCAAGTACCTCTAATTAGTATGATGTTTGATACTACTGTCAACCAAATAACAGAGTAAACTGTGGTGTCATGGCTGCCTGCCTTGAGGTGTGGACTTCTCATGTCTCAAGAGCTGAGTGAGGTTAAAGGGAAGACTAGAGTGTTGGGGGCCCAGGGAGGTGCAGGGCACTGCACAGTTGGGCTGCGTACCCTCAACCTTGGTAGGGTGACGTTCAGACCGACCGACCAAACCAGTCCTGTCCACGGAAGGCCCATCAGGTTCCAGCGGGAAGAATGCAGCCAGGAGATGTTTTCTAATTGAGATTTTTTCACGGGTGATACTTCCGTGACCCATTTTTTACTTCAATTATAATAACTTCAACTCCAATAATAGACAACAAGCAAGCATCCTGTTAGCAGATTGGATATACGAGACAAAGCCACAGATGATTTAACCAAGGCAGATTGGATATACGAGACAAAGCCACAGATGATTTAACCAAGGCAGAACTGCCATAAATGATTTTTAGAAAATAGGGTTATCTCCATCAGTAAGGCAACTCTGCCAAGGGAAAATGGTGTCACCTGACAGCGGGAGGCTCCCAGAATCCCTGACGGGAGGCAGTGAGGTAGGGTTCAGTGAAGGGGGTAAGAGGAACAAATTTATTTTCTAGCAAGGCCTTCTGAGCCACTAAATAGCAACGGCATTAACGCTGTGGGTCACCAACACTGGGGACTCTGGTAGAGCTGTGGGTTGGCGCCCTCCAAGTTCAAGGGACAAGGCCAGGCCGAGTGTTCGCATGAACATCCATCTCCCCCTTGAAAGGCACAGAACACAAGGTCCTCAGCTTCCTGTCAAGTTGCAATTCAGGTGACATCCAGAGGGTAGGAGAGGTGAGTGCATCTGAGGAAGGTGTGTGACGAATCTGGAGTGCATTCTGCTTACATTTTGACCACAGGACCCTTTGAAGTTTTACTCCTGTGCACATAACCATTTGACCTCAGGAGGCCGCACAGCGTGGTGGGCAGGGCTTGGTCCAGAGCACAGCTGTGGAGGAATTCAGTGCAAGTCCCCCCTTTCCTAGCATGTGGGTTAGACATGCCAAGCTGTACAGAAGCTTCAGTTTCTTTTTACAGTGAAGATCCTACTAGAATTCACACACCTCAGCGTCATTATGAGATACAAGTTTGTCAGGGCACCAAAGGTTTTCAGCCTCGCACCTGGGACACACCTCATGCTCAACACACATCACTCAACACTGAGCCTGGGATCTAGATGGCTGGACGGGTACCTTGGGGACTGGCAGAACCCTGAGCTATTCCTGTGACTAAATTTCTGTTTATGCTCCACTGAACACTGAAGAATTCAGTTCTGGGGTGAAGTTCTGCAGAGTTCAGACATGCCCAGGAGGGATGGACACCCCCTGCCTCCAGAAGGCGCCCAGCAGTGCCTGCTGCTCCACACTGTGGCTCCCACACCTCAGCCCAAGCCCAGCCAGGCCCTCGTGCTGAGAGAGCAGCCCAGCTTGTGAGCACCTGTTTGCCCTGCACAGAACTTCAGGGCTTGGGGGACCTGGGGACATGAGAACTCTGGGGGAAGCTGCTCCTGGAGAAATGACTGCGGAGATTGCTGGACTGGCCATGTCTTTCTTGCCTCAGCAGATCAAAGTCCCACTGAAGAGAGTGTCTAACTTTGGGAAAGGACATGGAACTGTTTTCAGAGATAGGAGAACCTGGTCCACAAGTACCAAGTTCTACATAACAAATCTTGACATCAGTGGGCTGTAGGCCCCCACCCAAGTGGAGAGAAAGGAAGGGAGAAACACCTGGGGAGGCCACAGGACTCACAAGGTCCCATGAGCCCAGCCCTTCCTTCCCTGGTCTCAAGATCATTTTCAAGTGTGAAGGGTGAGAGGCCAGGACTTGTGAGAGATTGAGCACAGACGCTCAATAAAAAGGCAATGTGGAAAAAAGGTAAAGAAAAGACGTTGAGGCTCGGCGCCTGTGGCTTAAGCGGCTAAGGCACCAGCCACATACACCTAAGGTGGTGGGTTCGAATCCCCAGCCCGGGCCCGCCAAA
>NW_003852425.1:18104975-18106925 GCF_000181295.1 Otolemur garnettii | reverse complement strand
AAAAAAAAAAAAAAAAGAAAAGACGTTGAAAGACCATAAGATAATAGAAACAGGAAAGACGAAGTGGGGCATGTGGCCAAGGGCAGAGGTTGACTGACAGAAGTTGTGCAGGATTAATAAAATCACCGACCAGACCCCAAGTGCAAACAACGCCTGAGGGCTCAGGGGAAGAGCAGCACCATGGGAAGAGCAGCAGTTCAAGTCACAGGTTTATAAACTCACTGGCAAGATCCGCTAGGTGTCCCTCAGGAAGTGGAAAGCATTAATAACCAGCCCCAAATCCAATCTGAATGTCTCCAGCATGAGGGAGAAAGGGTAGATTTACCGAGATTTATCTCAGGTAAAGGAGGCACCTTAGGGAACCAAAGCTTCCTTCCCTCACTCTGCCTCACAGGTGCTCCTGGCAAAGCGTCCTTTCCTCCCCTGTCACCCCGTCCCCTTCGTCTCCCTGGGCCTCCTCATCCCCCTCACCCCCTTGTCTCCTTCATGGAACTTGGACTCCATCCCCCACTGAGCTCACATTCTCAGGGCAGTCCCCTCTGCTCAGCTCAGGTCAACAAAGACGCATAACACAAAGGCCAGCCGGCATCTTCTCGCCTGACCACAGCACACAGCACAATCAATGCCTCGTTTCTGGGAAGCAGCCGCCACCAGGCAGACCAGGGGACACAGGGCAGAGACCACAGTTAGCAGCCAGGCTTAGTTGCTGCCCCGTAGCTTGGTCCCATGGGCCTCTCAGGGACCTGAGTGGAATCCGAGGGACAGGTGGGGCAGGAGTGTTGGGAAGGCACATTTAGTGCCAAGGTGATAGTGCTCGCTGAGGCATGAGGGCAGCCTGTCCCTTTATGAGGCACCTGCCAGATGCCTGCCCCTCTGTGAGCGGTGAGATGGAGAGTTTGGCTTTCCAGCCCCAGTCTCCCACCTAAACACCAGACTTGTGCTCCATGTGAGTGTCTCAAAGGTAGCAGGTCTGAGAACGAGCATTTGATCCCTCCTGCCCAGGATCTGCTCGGCTCAGTCTCCACCATCAGGACAGCACTGCCCTCGCCCAGGCTTGGCCCTAGGGGTGGCCTGGAAGAGTCAGCCTAGGCTCTTCCTTCCATCTCATGCCCTGCAGTAAATTCATCAGAAAACCCTGTTAAATATATTCCCAAATCTGGCCACTCGTTAGTGTCTGCTGTGCACAACTCTATGGTCTGAACTGGAACACAGTGACCGTGTGGTCAGCCTCCAGCCTCGCTCATGTGGGACCTACCTGAAGCACAGTGACCTTGTGAATGGGCCCAATGGGAGCACAGCGACTACATGGTCAGCCTCCAGCCTCACTCACATGGACCTGACCTAGAGCACAGTGACCACGTGGTCAGCCTCAGGCTCATTCATGTGGGCCCGGCCTAGAGCACAGTGACCGCGTGGACAGCCTCCAGCCTCACTCACAGGGGCCTGGCCTGGAGCACAGTGACCACGTGGTCAGCCTCCAGCCTCGCTCACATGGGCCAGACCTGGAGTACAGTGACCACGTGCTCAGCCTCCGGCCTCGCTCACGTGGGCCTAAGCTGGAGCAGCCCTCTGTCCAGCTGTCTGTCCTCACCCGTATGAGCCTAACCTGGGGCATAGTGACCATGTGGTCAGCCCTCTGTCTTCACTCGTGTTAGCCCAACCTGGGACGCAGTGACCGCGTGGTCAGCCTCCAGCCTTGCTCACATGGGCATGACCTGGAGCACGGTGACCATGTGGTCAGCCTTCGGCCTCACTCGCTCTTCCAGGAGCTTCCCCAGCTCTATGCAAAGCCGAAGGGACCCCAGAGTCATAAGAAAAGCCACTAGTGTTACCCTCCACATCACACTTAGACTAAAGCTCTGAGCCCCTGGACAGGGAGTGCAGGAGAGAGGGAGGGAGAGACAGGGAGTGCAGGAGGGAGGGAGAGACAGGGAGTGCAGGAGGGAGGGA
>NW_003852425.1:18083578-18103164 GCF_000181295.1 Otolemur garnettii | reverse complement strand
GGGAGGGAGAGACAGGGAGTGCAGGAGGGAGGGAGAGACACGAGTGCAGGAGGAAGGGACAGACAGGGAGTGTAGAAGAGATGGAAGGAGGGAAGACACTTTCCCTGATACCTGCCAGTTGGACACATCAGTGACAGGCCAGTGAAAAGGAGGAGCTGGTTCCAGAGCCAGACTGATCCTGTACCCAGTTTGAGGAACAAGGGGGGCAATCTGTTGGTCACCTGTGATGTCCAGACACAGTGCAGGCCAGGACTTTGCAGACTCTGTGAGATTTGAGGAAACTAAGCAGAGATTGAGTAATTAGACTGTGATCACCAGTCAGGGGGAACAGAGCTTACACAGAATCCACACCCACTGGACTCCACACCCTTGCTCTCCACGTGGTCCAGCTCAGCCATGTCTTATAGTTGCTGTGAGGTGGACATGAATATGACAATACCCCCTGAAAAGAAAATGCTAACAGAATCTGGACACACAGCCCTGTTAAACTGGCCATCTTTTATGAATATGTAAGTATTACAAATACTATAAGTAAAACAGAACAGGTATAGGATTTCTCCTATAATCTTATTTATCAAATGCTTATTTAGTTATCATAAAAATTAAAACAGAATATTTTAATTGTTTGCTAATGGCATCTAAAAAAAATTTTTTTTTTTTAGAGACCAAGTCTCACTTTGTCACCTTTGGTAGAGTGCTGTGGCATCACAGCTCACAGCAACCTCCAGCTCTTGCACTTAGGTGATTCTCTTGCCTCAGCCTCCCAAGTAGCTGGGAACACAGGTGCCTACCACAACACCCAGCTATTTTTTGTTGCAGTTTGGCCAGGGCCGGGTTTGGACCTGCCACCCTTGGTATCTGGGGTCGGCACCCTAGTCACTGAGGCACAGGTACCACCCAGGCATCTAAAATATTGAGAATGTTGTCATAAAAATGAAAATATTTCTCCTATAATCTTACTTATCAAATGCTTGTTTAGTTATCATAAAAATTAATTTCATCATCTTTGTTTGAATGTGTGGGGCCAAAAACTTAAGGTAAAGAATTTTTAGCCTATTTTGTGTGTAAACACCTGTATAAACACACTGTATGTATGTGTAATACCAATAAAGCCTTATGTAAGTTTCAGCATTACTAATCACTTCATAAAAATGTGCTAAAACTTGTCCACACATCAGAACCACATTCTTTGGCAATCATAGGATAGTATTATGAATTCAGTTTATAAAAGAACTCTTTACAGTTGAATAGGAATTTCAGTGAGTAGAAAAATTGAACTACATATTGCATGAAAGGGAAGAATCACTCCTGTAAAAAATGTTTACAGATTGCCTGTGAAGTGCAAACCATTTTGTTGAAAAGTGGAGTTTGAATGCTCAATAGCCACATTTTCTTACCTGAGTAACTTACAATCTAGCAAAAAGGGATTAGGTTCAGCCTTAAGTGTTCAATATTGAAATAAAGTATTTTTAAATGGGCTAATATAATTTTCCTATATTAAGTGTAATTCATTTTTCTGCCTACCCATAACTTCAATAAAGCATAGCACTTTCTCTCCTGGTGTGTGCACTATCTGGGCTCCACTGAGTGGTATGTCCTTGAGGTCTCTCACGAAGTGGTGGTCAGAGGTCACTGGGGCAGCAGTGATCCAAGGGCTCAATTGGGCTGGACCTCTGAGACAGCACACTCAAATGGCTGGTAGCTAATGGTGACTGTTCTCTGGAGGACAGCTCAGGCTGGGAACTAGAGTAATGCATATGAGTTTTACATGTGACTCTGACTTGGGCTGCTCAGAGCAGGGCACTCTGAAAGGGGATATATCAGGTGAGAACAGAGCAGGATCTGTTTCTGTTTTTTTTCTTTATAGAGATAGTCTCGCTTTATTGCCCTAGGTAGAGTGCTGTGACATCACAGCTCACAGTAACCTCCCACTCTTGGGCTTAGGCGATTCCCTTGCCTCAGCCTCCCGGGTAGCTGGGACTACAGGTGCCCACCACAATGCCCAGCTATTTTTTGTTGTTGTTGCAGTTTGGCCAGGGCTGGGTTTGAACCCACCACCATCAGTATATGGGGCCAGCGCCCTACTCACTGAGCCACAGGCACCGCCCAGGATCTGTTTCTTAATATCCAGGTTGATGACAAGTCAAACACAGTTAAGGGCTATACCAGGAACTAGCGTAGTATTGTTTCCTCTGTATTCTATTGGTCACGCACTCACAGGGATTATCCAAATTTAAGGACGTGAAGAAATAAAATCTACCTCTTAATGGGGAAATATCAAGGCCACATCTCAGAGGACAGTGTGAGATTACAGATATTTTTAGATATCTTTGGAAAACACCGTCTGCCACAAATGGAAGAATCATCATTTTGATCAATGATTCATTGAAAATTGTTTTAACTTGGTATTTAAACTTTTAAATGCAGAAGACCACCACCTACCCAGCAAACAAGGTGAAAAATGAAATGTCCCAGGTGGGGAAGGAACACTTTCAAATGGTAAGACAAGTAATAATTTAAGTCTAACAAGTGCACTATATACACTCCTCACACATGAGACAGATAAGTGTTTAAGTCCAGGCTGAGATAACAAACCACAGCGTCATCTTCAGTGATGACAAATCTAACACTCAGCTCAGCGTGTTGTATCCTTCCAGTTCTTTATCAAGTCAAAAAAGTTACTAAAACATCTGTGTAACATTTTAAGTGTTTTAGGCTGTATAAGAGCATACTAGCCAGAAATTATGTCTTCCTGGAATTTATAAGCTATGCCAAAGGGCAGGAAAAAATATCATCTCTTCCTCAGGATTCATCTCAGTGACAGCTGACGCATCCCTTGGTCTGGAGTTGTTGCCCTGCCACTAGTTAGCAGAATAAGTTACAACAAATTAACTCCCAGGAGGCTGCCTTGTAACTCGCATTCACTTAAAAGTGGGTTCAAGCTTCTTGTTTGCCCATCAATAGACATGATTACTTTACAAGTCCCAATATTTCTCCTTAGGGCTCCATATAAAAGATGGCTATACGTAATTTTCACAATAACCAAAATAAATTAACTTTGAGAAACTATTATCCTCTCTTCACATTTGAATAGGTAGACTTGGAAAACTTCCAAATATTCTCCCAGTGCTTAAAAATTCCTAGCTCTCCATATGTTTTAGTCCTCATAAGAAGACAATTTACTTAAGTACGAACTTAGAAAATTCCAAATTTTAACAATAGTACTGTGATATATGCAGCAAATATTAGGTTTAAATGGAGAGAAAAACTTCAATGCAATAATAGTTGGGGACTTCAATAGCCCACTGTCAGGACTGAGCAGATCTCTAGACAGAAAACCAACAACAAAAAATCATATTTAAACTGTACTATGGACTAAATGTACCTAACAGACATTTACAGAGTATTTCACCCAAAGCTGCAGAATACACATTCTTTTCATCAGTAAATGGAACATACTTCAAGAGAGTTTGGAACATAGTTTAGAACACAAGAGATGAAATCTCTCAATAAATTTTTCAGAATTGAAATCATACCAAATACTTATGTGACCACAATGGAATAAAGCTAGAAATAGATAATAAGAGGGACATTTAAAATTATACAAATACATGAATACTAGCCAACATGCTCCTGAACAACCAATGGGTGAAAAAAGAAAGTCAACAGAAACGAAAGATTTCCATGAAACAAATGAAAATAGAAACAGAATATACCAAGACCTGTAGGACATGATAAAAACAGCATTAAGAAGCAAATTTATAGATATTAATGCCTACATTAAAAGAATTATTTCCAGTAGCTCAAGTAAATAGAAATGCAAGCAGAACCAAACTCAAAATTAATAAAAGAAACAACAAAGATCAAAACAGAAATAAAATGGAGAGTGGATGGCACCCACAGCACAGTGATTTTGGTGCCAGCCACACACACCAACATTGGCGGGTTCGAACCCAGCCTGGGCCAGCTAAAACATAAATGACAACTGCCACAAAAAATGTCTGGGCATTGTAGTGGGCACCTGTAGTCCCAGCTACTGGGGAGGCTGAGGCAGGAGGATTGCTTAAGCCCAAGAGTTTGATGTTGCTGTGAGTTGTGACACCATAGCAGTCTACCAAGGACGACATAGTAGGACTGTCTCAAAAAAAAAAAAAGAAAGAAAGAAAATGGAGACTAAATCAGTGGAATGAAAAGTTGGTTTTTTGATAAAATGAACAAAATCAAAAAAAGCTATACTAAGAAAAAAAGAGAGAAGACCCAAATAAATAAACTCAGAAATAAAAAAGGAAACTCCCAATGGATACTACAAAAATCTGAGGGGTAAAAAGAGACTATGTGAATAACTGTATGTCAACAGATTCAAGAAACTATAGGAAATGAATAAATTCCAGACACATACAACCTACCAAGTTTGAACCAAGAAGAAATAGAAAAGCTCAGCAGATCAACAGCATATAACATGATTGAATCAGTAATATAGTCTCAGAGGAGGGCAAAGATGGTGGCCCAGAAGTAGCCTGCACGATGCCGCTCTCCCAGAGAACTAGCTAAAAGAAATAAGTTCTAGCCCATCAAGGTGGCTCACACCTGTAATTCTAGCACTCTGGGAGGCCAAGGCAGGTGGATTGCCTGAGCTCAGGAGTTTGAGACCAGCCTGAGCAAGAGCAAGACCCTGTCTTTAAAAATAGCCAGGCGTTGTGACAGCACCTGTAGTCCCAGCTACTTGGGAGGCTGAGACAAGAGGATTGTGTAAGCCCAAGAGTTTGAGGTTGCTGTGAGCTGTGACACCATTGCATTCTACCAAAGTGACAAACTAAAACACTATCTAAAAAAAAAAACACAAGAAGTTCTGGTGTATGGCATCACTACAGGAGGACTATAGTTAACACTAATATGTTATATAGTTACAAATATCTAGAAGAGGGATTTAAATGCTCCCAACTGAAAGAAATGATAAGTGTTTGAGATGTTGGACCTGATCACTACACACTATGCCCATCGGAACATCACCATGTGCCCCATAAATACATACAATTACCATATGTCCATATATGACTCTCCCAAGAACACTGTGTAATCTTTCTCGTGAGTATTTTGCAAGAAAGCTCTGCCTTTTACACCTTAGTCAGCATAATATTGTACTGTTTCTTGTGTAGATTAAAATCACATTTATCCCTAGATCAGTTATCTGGCAAACTCAGCTATTCAGAACACAGCCAAAAATAAACAGGAATTGGAAAAGTTATCCGCACCTGTAGTCCCAGCTACTTGAAAGGCTGAGACAAGAGAATAGCTTAAGCCCAAGAGTTGGAGGTTGCTGTGAGCTGTGATGCCATAGCACTCTACCGAGGGTGACCTAGTGAGACTCTGTCTTTAAAAAAAAAAGAAAAGTTATCTGAACCACTAAAAAAATATTACAGAATATCACTGAAAAGAAAACCTCTCTGTACACTGCTTAGGATTTAGTTACTTCAATTTTAGATACAATCTTACACCCTTTTTCTTATTCAACCAACTTCTTCTTCAGACAGAAGAAAAGCAGTAAACCAATCAGAATCCTGGAGGCCGGCAGCAACAGCAGAAATACAAGCTGTTCTAGCTCATGGGGAAGATAGAAAATTGTACCTAAGTGCACCTTAGAAAATATTCATTACAAATATTACAGAGGTGGCCAACATGTAGAGAATACAGAAAAGCCTTCATAGTGACCACCTCCCACACTGACCACCTCCCTACACTGACCACCTCCCACACAGACCACCTCCCTACACGGATCTCCTCCCACACTGACCACCTCTTTACACTGACCACCTCCCACTCTGACCACCTCCCTACACTGATCTTCTCCCACACTGACCACCTCCTTACACTGACCACCTCCGTACACGGATCTCCTCCCACACTGACCACCTCCCACTCTGACCACCTCCCCACACTGACCTCCTCCCCACACTGACCTCCTCCCCACACTGACCTCCTCCCCACACTGACCTCCTCCCCACACGGACCAACTCCCCATACTGACCACCTCCTTAAGTTGAACTAATTTTCACAAACTGGATATGTACCACATGGACGTATCAGTTGGCCTAGTTCCTTATGTTGACCACCTCCCTAAGCTGACCAATTTGTTACAGTGTCTGGGGTGGTCACCTCACAGAAGTTCTACTAAGTTTACTAGTTTGTAAATACTGTATGAGTAAAGTTACTTTTAGCTGTAATCTCCCATTTCCCCCATGTACGATGACTCCCAGGACACCTGTAAACCTGACAACAGATTTAGGTGTGGAAGAGAGAACTTCCAAACACACATCAGAGCAAAAGATACGTCATTCTAGAAGTGAGTGTGGAGGCAAGTGGGCTTAGACCTCTCAGCAGCCCCCAGCCATCCGTGAGGGTTACTGCAGTGGAGCTGAGTCATCAAAAAAGGTTAAATTACATTTTGAATTCAATATAAATAAGAAGGCAAAAGGTATGTTGCCCACTTTATAAAGCTTTTTAATAAAAATGGCTGGAATAAAGAGTTTCATTTGTTCATTTATTAAATAGACACTGAGCATTTATCTTGTGCCCAACTCCACTCCCACCCCTTTCCTCTGTTTTTCATTTTGGGTAACTGGGGCCTGGGCGGTAAGCTATCTGCTCGTTCCTAGCGACCTTCTCAAAGTCACTTGTGCAGTAAGCCGGGCTGTGATAACCGCAGAACCGAGACAGGGCACCGGAGACCCTCAGCAGCCCCAGATCACATTCAATGAACTGTTTGTGACAAGATGGCCGGGGATGATGAAACAGCCCAGTAACACCTGTTGCTACATTTGCTATTGGAAGCTTAATGGAAAGAATAGATTTTAGGGCCTGGGAGTGCACATGCACCGTCCATTTGCTCCGTCTTGTTAGTGAAGGGAAGACCACCCTCAGTTTCATGGAGGGCTAGAGGCACATCCGTCCCAGTGGAGAGGTCAGAATACATAGGAAGAGACTTTCTAAAGATGAAAGTGGCATGGGACTGTTGCTGTTTGCCTGGTAACTTCCTTGGAACCTGACTACAGCAGAGGACTAAGCGTGACAAATAAAGCTTCTCGCCCTCAGCTATGGCTGGACAATGACTGAGGAGGCTCGGGAGGCGAACGTTCTGAGCAGGGTGAGGATGGGCCAGGAGAATGACACCTCTCTACACTCTCACCGGGCCATTCATTATGTTTCAGCAACATTTACAATGTGGCATTAGCTGATTTATCATTGTTTAGGAGTCAAGGAAACTATGTCCCCACATAAGACCTATAGGGAATAAGTTATAGGGGGGTGGACAAAGGGTCTGGTTAGAATTAAATTTTTAAAAAGAATATAATATTTGGGCAGTGCCTGTGGCTCAGTAGGTAGGGTGCAGCCCCATATACCAAGGATGGCAGGTTCAAACCCAGCCCTGGCCAAACTGCAACAAAAAAATTGCCAGGTGTTGTGGCAGGCGCCCGTAGTCCCAGCTACTCGGTAGGCTGAGGGAAGAGAATTGCCTAAGCACAAGGATGGCAGGTTCAAACCCAGCCCTGGCCAAACTGCAACAAAAAAATAGCCAGGTGTTGTGGCAGGCGCCCGTAGTCCCAGCTACTCGGTAGGCTGAGGGAAGAGAATTGCCTAAGCACAGGAGTTGGAGGTTGCTATGAGCTGTGTGATGCCATGCACTCTACTGGGGGCGACAGAGTGAGACTCTGTCTCTATAAAATAAAAAAAAAAAAAAGAAAGAAAGAAAGAAAGAAAAAGAATATAATATTTGAGGCTGGGCGCAGTGGCTCATGCCTATAATCCCAGCACTTGGGAGACCAAGGCAGGTGAATTGCTGAGCTTACAGATTGGAGACTAGCCTGAGACAGAATGAGACCTTCCCCCTACCTCGACCCCGTCTTTAAAAATAGCTGGGCATTGTGTGGGGCACCTATAGTCCCAGTCCCTGTAAACCTGACAACAAGTTTAGGTGTGGAAGAGAGAACTTCTGAACAGGAAGGCTGTTTAGCAAGAGAATCGCTTGGGCCCAAGAGTTTGAGGTTGCTGTGAGCTGTGACGCCATGGCATTCTACCAAGGGCAACATAGTAGACTCTGTCTCAAAAAAAAAAAAATATATATATATATATATACATATATATACACACACACATATATATGTGTGTGTGGGTGTTGTAAAGTGGGAAGATGTTATCTTTTAATCTATTCTGCTGATCTCTCCCATCCAGCCCAAACAGCTACCTTCTAATCTAATCTTTTAACTTGTTCAAAACCGGCTTTTTATTCTTTTTTTTTAACTTAATTTTTATTAAATCATAACTGTATACATTTATGGGGTACAATATAATGATGTGATATACAATGTGGACTGCTTAAATAAAACTAATTAACTTAATCATTACCTCACATATTTTTGTGGTAAGCTTTTTACTCTTGAGGCTGCATTCAGCTTTCAAGATAAGGACCCAGGCTCTTGTTAATTTGACCCCTCACAAACACTTTCCTGCTTTTTTTCCTTTATAATTTTTCTAGCCTATCCCACATTAGTTATTTCTAGTACCTAATGTGTTTGAGCATATTCATTGGAGACTTACACAATTACAGGCTAATCTGGAACTAAATTAAGTACACAGAAAACCAAATAAGTGAAAAATAAGATATTTACAAAGTACAAGGGAGAAAAATTATTGTTCTGGCAAAAAATAGTAAGCACAGTATATTACACGGCTCATTGGCAAATAATGTCAGCACTTTTTGTTGCAAAGAAGCATGAGGTAATCAAAACAACCCTACAAGTTGTTCTATTCTGTGATATAAATAGAACTTATGTATCAGTTAACAAAATAGAAAATGGCAAAAGAATGCTTGTTCCCATACGTTTGTATATATATGAAGGTGTATACACACTCCCACTCAACAAGAGTATGGGGGCCACTCTCACAAAAAGCACCCCAAGCCCTCTCTCCCACATCCCACCATGTAATTTTTGAATAGACAAAGGTGAGTATCAACTTGCCGTGGTGTGAGAGTCCTGTGGACAGGCAGAAGAGACGCTAGCAATCTTATTTTAAAGTGCCAATATTTAAAACATACATAATTTACATCCTTTGCTGTAACATACAAAAATTATGTCCTTATCTTGAACAATTCTAGACATCAACTTAAAATATTTGAGGGGATTTATAATCTTTGAAATTAGTTTAGAAAGTCTGAGACCAATATTTCACGCCTTCCAAACACCAGCCAAAAATAGATCTTTCTGTTTTTCAGCCTAAGATGTGGGCTCATACTGCCCCCTGGTGGCTAAAGTGATCAGGAGACTCATGTGAGGTATAACTTTGGATGTGGCATTTTGGAAAGGAATTTCTTTCTTTTTTTTTTTTTAATTAAATCATGGCAGTGTACATTAATACTATCATGGGGTACAGCATGCTGTTTCTATATACAATTTGAAATACTTTCATCCAACTGATTAACATAGCCTTCATATCATTTTCATAGTTATTGTGTTAAGACACTTATAGTCTATATTTAGAGAGATTCACATGTACCCTTATAGGATGAACCATAGGCGTGATCCCACCAATCACCCTCCCTCCATCCACCCTCTCCCCTTTCCCCATATTCTTGGGCTAAAATTGGGTTTTCCTTTTGTTGCATTAAACAAATAGCACGTCATATGAAATCTGCATATAGAAAGGGAATCGGGAAGATTAGGAAGTGATGACTCAATGGACCATAAACTTGTCTGCTGGTAGTAATTGCGAGTTGGTATGAACCAAGCAGGAATGCTTTTGCTTCCCAGAAGCATTTAGATAGTACTCACCCCCACTCCGTGCCCCAGAATTCTCCTTGAACTTCAGCTACACCTGCAGGTAGCAGCCTATTTCTCCATCCCTCCTCACTATTAAACTTCCCAGAAAAATTGTCGTATCAGATGTCTGTCGCGACCCGTCGGGCCCCTATGGCCCTGGTCTCGGTTAGCGCAGGAAGGAACCAGGTGAGAGGCGGATTAGAAGTACAAGCTTGTGGAAGGCGGGCTAGCCCTTACTTTCCGGGTAGCCCTGAGCAACCTCCGCACCAGCCTTTTATTGAGCCAGAACAACACAGGTGAGGGGAGTAATTAACAATGACTATGTGCTGAGGGCAGGGCTCTTCTTCCACAAGGAACTCCTGTGGAGGAATGGCCCCAGGTCCACGCCTCAGCTGCAGATCATCTTGCTTGGGATGTCATCTGGCTCTTGGCGTCTCTTACAGATGTCTTGAAAACGTTGGGTATAGTCAGACTTCCAATTTCTTCACTTCACATTCTTCCTTCAGTCAAATCCATTTGGAACAACTTCCCTCCACTTGGCTGAGACTTCTCTTGTCAAGGTTTTGAATTAATTCTCTGACACCACTTCTACTGAAACCATCTGTGTTCTTAACTCCTCAGGAGGTTCTGATAGCTGACCCCTTAGATGAGAAACAGTATGGTATCTTGCTGATACCTTGATGACTTGGTGCTAAAAAATACAAACCACTCGCATAACTTAAAGAGAAGGGTTGGTTGGAAAAATCTAATATTATGTTACAAAATTCAAAGGCTAAAAATATAGCCAAGCTCTCCAAGGTCACCCGCTGGGCTCCTCTGGGCTCTGTATGTCTGTTCATGCTTGTGCTGTTTCAAACACTATTAATACATAACCTTCTAAGTCAAAGGATCAACAAAAACTCACAGGAGTCTCTTAGTCCCTGATAATAAATTCCCATTAGAGAGAACTGGATTAGTCCCATTAAAGTGCCCACCCTTTAAGCTTCAGCTAGAACTGCAGGGTCACTATGATGGTTAAATCCAGCATCAGCGTGGTTGGGCTTTGGTGCCCAGGGGTTTATTCAAACACTAGTCTAGGCTGGGCACCCAAAGCTCAATGGTTAGAGTGATGGCCCCGTGCACCGGGGGTGTTGGGTTCAAACCCAGCCAGGGCTTGCTAAACAGAAAAAAAAAAAAAAAAAAAAAACCAGCCTAGACTTAGTCGTTTGTGAGTGTGTGTGTGTGTGTGTGTGTGTGTATATATATATATTTTAGATGTGATTAACATTTAAATCAGTTGATTCTGAGGAAAGCCTGTTATACTTCCTAATGTGAGTTGGCCTACACTGAGCTGCAGGTGTCAAGAGCAAAGATTCAAGTTTCCAGGAGACAGCACTCTCTGGTTACTGCAGCACAGTAGCCCTGCTGCCCAAGTCGGTCCTACCCAACTTCCCGATTGCAACCTCAACTCTGACCTGAGTTTCCCTTCCTGAGTTTCTAACTGGTTCCTTCTATGGATTCAGGACTTGCCAGCCTCCCCAGTCATGTAATCAGCTCCCTACACTACATCCAAGGCAGTCTAGACTAAGTCTATTATATACATTTGTGGCTGTATACATGGAAGAGGAATTAACCTGCTTTCTGTATAGATGGAACATATACATTGTATCTGTATAGATTTGTATAGAGATACTGAAGCATCTCCCCAGTCCTGTTTTTCTGGGGATGCTTACACTATAATCGCAGAGCAGGCTCAGCCGTCGGAGTCTCCCCATTGCTGAAGAGCAGGGTTTGGAGACAGAATATGGGCAGAGTGACCTCAGCAGGATCATACATTTGATCTGGAGATGACCCTGACCCTAGTCATCAGCAGCTGGGTGTCCTCACGAATCAAGACTTGTCAGCACTAATATTAAAAGATTAGAATCTTTCCATTAATACTATTTATTATAACATAGTAAATCATAAATTCAAAAAATGCAATTAATATTTGTTACATAATTAAAATTTCAATCACTTCCTTACATAATTTGACTGTTAATATTGACATTTCATAGTGTTTTATTGTCTTAATCTAATAATGTGGACTTTGGTTAGAACATTTAATTATTTACGTATATCCTTACCAGAGCCCTTTTTATATCATCTGTTTTGCAAAATACTTGCACTCATCAAGGGCATCTTATTACTTCAATCAAAAGTTAAAAATAAGAGAGCCCTTTTCACCTCTGATCTGTAGTCAGAATGTACATTTGGATACATCTTGTTTCATAGATATACACTTCCTGTTATGATGGCAGAAAACTTTTGTCAAAGTACCATATTATAGTCTCAATTTTGCCAAATTCAGCAAGAATAAATACTTGCACCAGCCCAGAAGACCCATAATGAGGGTTGAGCATAATTAAGATCATATGAAATAAAATTGTCTAATAACTGTCTGAAAAATCTATTTGACATGTTTTCCTATAATACAGATGAATGAAAGACTCAACAATAAGTAAACCAAACTAAAATTAGGAAAAAAGAATGAAAAAAAAAAAATAACAAAGCCTTTCGGATATTTGGGACAATATAAAGAAGCCAAAGAGGGGAAGAGAAATCAAAAAATTTAGAAAATCTATTTAAGAAAATAATTGATTAAAACTTCCAAAGACAAATGAAAAAGTTAGACATTTAGATATAGCAGCCTGAACAATTTTCAAGCAAACACATGTCAGAAAGGACTTCAGCTCATCATATTATACTCAGGAAGACTAAAGGCGAGGTGAAAGTTAGCAAGAGAAAAGCGTCTGGTCACCTGTAAAGGAAACCCCCTCAGATCTCCCCTCAGCAGGCACCTTACAGGCCAGGAGAGAAGGGAATGGCATTTTCAAAGCACTGAAAGAAGAAAGCTGCCAGCCAAGTTTATATCTTGCCAGAATAAGCTTCATAAATGAAGGAGAAAGGAAATCTTCACCGACAAGCTAACCCAAGTGCATTCATCACCACCAGACTGACCCTGCTGGAAGTGCTCCTGGATTTCCTGAAGCATTTCCTGCAGATTTCCTGCAGGGTTAGGAAAGGCCTCCCAGGACAGAGCATTAACTTCCGTCTTAAACACGAGAGCCAAAGGGCGATACTCACCATCACAAAACTAACACAGGACAACGTAAAACCATCATAGAGGAGGAAGAAAAAGGAATTAAACGACAACAGGAAGGAAGTTCATCAAACCACAAAGACAGAAAGACAAAGAAAACAAAGAGGCGACTTACAAAACAGCTGGAAGTGAGTGACAATGTCACAGGAGCAAAGCCCGCATATCAGGATTGCCTGTAAATAGGAATGGATCCACTACCCCTCACAGGACACAGACTGGCAGAAGGGTTCAGACTGGCAGAAGGGATCCACTACCCTCTGCCAGGACCCAGAGAGCCAGGTAGGCACCCTGTCATCCCAGCAGCATTTCACCCCTGCCAGAACACGCCTCCACCATCTGCACACAGGCAGAGCCTCCCCAACCTGCAGAAGATAAAGGGGCACTGGGGTGAGCCCCCTGCCCACTGGCCCTCTAGTTGCCCACCTGGCTGCTCCAGTGAACAGGGCACTCTCAGGAGCAGAGGACAGTAAGCCTCCTCCAGAACACCGTGGGAATTCAGACCAGCAAGGCAAAGGATTGAACTTGGGGCTTAGAGGACAGGCCCGCAGGCCAGACACTTATACCAGGAACCAATTATGTGCTTAGGGGAACAGGTGGGAGATTTGTAAACTACTCTTGGGAGGTAAGGGAGCCCCCATGTGCAGAACCAAAATGAAAATGCAGGGTGGGCCTGGCCATGGTGGCTCTGGGAGCAGCACGTGACCACCAGGATGCTGCCCCTTCGTTGCACAGCCTGGGTCAGGAACCCACAGCCTGCCGCAGGTATGCTGGTCTGGGCCAGTGTGGTCTCCTCCTCCCAGCTGGATCACAGAGCAAAGCCCACCCCTGCGGGCCAAACCCACCCCCAGATCAGCCCCCCTGCCTGTCAGAACCACCTCAGAATGGCCTTCCTGGACACAGAGCAAAGCCCACCCCTGCGGGCCAGACCCACTCCTTCATGGGCTTCTTTGACCACCAGACCCACTCCCAGGCTGGCCTCCTGGCCTGCAGGCTCTTAGATTTGTTTCAGCCTCCCTGGGGCATGTCCTCAGCAGCTTAGGAGCTGATCCTTGACCCCACCAAGACAACTCTTCTGATGGCCTCTTGGAAACCCAAGTCTGGGCTTGGTTTTCTGAAAGCGAGGATGTAACTAAGATCAGGTAAGATCTAATAGAAATGATAGAAAAGAAAAAAATAAAGAAAAAAGACAGCAAAGTTGAGGGCGGCGCCTATGGGTCAAAGGAATAGGATGCCTGACCCATATGCCAGAGGTGGCAGGTTTAAACCCAGCCCCGGCCAAAAACTGCAAAAAAAAAAAAAAAGAAAACAAAGTTGGGACACTGGTGTGAGGCGCACGGTGGCAAAATCATTACTTAAGTCCTTCCTGTGCTTAACTAGAATGAAAGTCCCATCAAAGATGTATCTTTGGGAGACACAGTGAAAAGAAGAAAAAGAAATTCTTGCAACAATAGCATTTTTGACTGCTCCAAACCCATATGTACCCCCAAACCCCAATTAATTTTGTAATCTTTATTATGTCCATATAAAGAATTAGGATTCCTTGGTGCTAGAAAGTAAAATGGGCCTGTCAAATCCTTTTGTTTCTAGAAAGCAAAATAATGCCTTTATTTTATTATTGTTTAACCACTAGACAACCAGTGGGAAAATTGCTTTTAAATAAGTCAATGGATATAGAAAAAGGACAAAAAGAATCAAAGTCTTCTAGGAGGCAACTTTTAAGGATGATAATGACTCAGATGTAATACAAGAGAGGGACCTGCCATCTCTCCGTCACCAGGGACACAGCATTGGTGCCGTTTTTGTCCTTTTTTGCTTGTTCACTATGTGGGACTCAGCCAGAAGGTGCCCTCAGGGAAGCAGAGAACAGCCAGCCGGCCAGACTCCAAATCTGGATGTGGTGCCTCAGCCTGGGATTCTGCAGCCTCCAGAACTGAGCGGGTTGATCCTGAGACAGACAGATGGCTAAAAATGGAGGAAAAGAAGAAAGAAAATGGACAACCACCATTATTACTAACTCAGCTCTTAGGAGTTACGAAGTTGCAGCTGCCCTAGAAAATTACAGTGGCAAATTCTGGTATTCAGATTCACTGGAAAGTGGACTGACGATAATTTCCTTTCTGGTGTGGCTAATATGCTAACTCTCTGGATTGAAGTTTCTCGTATAGTATGTAGGTATACATTTTAATCGTTTCATAGTTAGTAACCATGTAATGAGCTTACCACACTATCTCTGGGAGAGGTAAATGTGTAAAGCTGTTACTGCTACAAAGGTAGTTCACAAGTGCGACTTCCAAATAGGTATATTTCCTTTTTAGGTTACAATTGTTAAAATAAAGCTGAACCAGTGGAGTCTGGTTTTAAAAAAAAAAAGGAAAAAAAAGCAGGGTGAAAATGATATAACTTTTTTTTGAGGCAGAGTCTCACCCTGTCACCCAGGCCAGAGTACTGTGGCATCAGCCTAGCTCACAGCAACCTCAATGCCTGGGCTCTAGCAATCTTCTTGCCTTAGCTGGAACCATAGGCATCTACCACATCAGCCAGTTTTTCTGTTTTTAGTAGAGATGGGGTCTTGCTCTTGTTTAGGCTGGTCTCAAACTCCTGAGCTCAAGGGATCCTCCCACCTCAGCCTCCCAGAGAGCTGGGAATATAGGTGTCAGCCACTGTGCCTGGCCAATCTTTCCTATTTTTTTTTTTTTTTTTTTTTGAGACAGAGCCTCAAGCTGTCCCCCTGGGTAGAGTGCCGTGGCATTACAGCTCACAGCAACCTCCAACTCCTGGGCTCCAGCGAGTCTCCTGCCTCCACCTCCCAAGTAGCTGGGACCACAGGCGCCCACCACAACGCCCAGCTATTTTTTGGTTGCAGCCATCATTGTTGTTTGGCGGGCCGGGCTGGGGATTCGAACCCGCCACCTTAGGTGTACGTGGCTGGCGCCCTAGCCGGTTGAGCTATAGGCGCCGAGCCAATCTTTCCTATTTTAAAAGAAATGGGCTGCTTGTGTGGTTCAGTCATCTCTTCAATTTGCTTCTGACCCACAAAAACTTGGAGACCCACAAGCCTCTTCTTATCTGGACTGTCTCAGTCTAGGCAGATGGAGCTGTGAGCTATATGAGTCTTTTAAACACTCCAAGGGTTTTTTTGTGAAACTTACTGGCTTTACTTAATGCCTTGAAAGACATACTCACAATTCTGAAACAGACTTCTCTCTACGTTGGACGTCAGGCTGCCATGAGATGATGCTTTTAAACTTCTGAGGAGGACGTTTGGCTAAAGGAGCCAAAAGCACAACTTGGCTCCTTGGGCCTACAAGCACAACTGTAAATATTTCCGAGGTCTTGCTAAATGATAGCCACACATAGGCTTCATCTCCACAGTGCATTGTACCGGCAACATCCTGAATTTGATCTCTGTTCTGTTACCATTTCTTATATTGAAAATCTTTCAAGGACAGACACAGGTTGAGTCCTTTTTATTTTTCTAAATCCTTCTTGAAAATCTAAAAAACAGTTCCTTCTTCAGCTAACTTACCACATGCCTGTAAGAGAGAGGGGATGTCCACAGTTGTAGTCTCCTAGGCCACATTTAATTTTGCTACATGCATTTTCTAACTTCCCCATCCCTCAGCAATGATGCTGAACACCCCAGCACTGTGCCAGCCTCCTCACTGTGCCCCTCCGTCCAGCTCACGTTCCTCTGGGTCTGTCCAGCACTGTGCCAGCCTCCTCACTGTGCCCCTCCGTCCAGCTCACGTTCCTCTGGGTCTGTCCAGCACTGCCCTGCTTTTCATTTCCACCTGCAGCGCAATCATAAAAAACTAACATCACCAGTTTTTGTTACAGCCACAATCAACCTCTAAGTGTCAACTCTTGTTTGTGTTATAAAGTGCGGTGTTAAAAAATACTCTAACCTTAGTTTCTTAAAAGCTATCATTTCAATTAAAATGATTTAATTATTTCTCATGATTTAGTCCAGGCCTGGCAGGAATGAGGGTCCATCTCTAGTGATATTAGCCTAAGTGATTCCACTCCAGTGAGGGTGTGAGGGGGATTTGATTTAACTGGGTATTGATGGACCAGTCCAGCTGGCCTCTAGGTCTACGTGGCTTCTCAGGAGCTGAGCCTCTGTAACATGGTGGCTAGATCCCAAAAATGCAGAAGCAGAAACGACAAGGTGGTTCAAGACGTAAGCCCCAAAGTGACACTGCATGGCTTCTACCTCGCTCTCTCGGGCAAAGTCAGTAACAGACACTGAGGGGGCGGGACACACCCTGCCTTGTCTCTCTCTCCAATAGCAATGGAGAGATGCCTGGTGGCCACAACCACAAAGAATTACTTCTTTTAAGTACAAACATGTTTGTAAAACAAATATGTGTTTTCTGTGCTTATCTAAATCAATGAAAAGATGAAACTTAGAAATTAAAAGCAAACAATTGTAAGAAAAAATATTATACCTAGATAAGGCCGGACAGGAACAAGTCACGTGCAATGAGCAGGGAGACGAGAGGTGTGGAGGTCAGCACTGGCAGTCGAATAGAAGAACTAGTCTTTTAAAGGTCCAAAGAATGTGTTCCAAAATAACAAGTTAGCTACACATACTAAAAGAGTGAATTAGTTGGGCAGGCATAATCTTTCTCAGTTTTTTCTCCACGTATCCATAATTGGGGTATTGGTAAAAATATTTATAATTTAAATCATAAGCTTTTAAATAAACTAAAGTTTAAAAACAAAATCACAAAAGAAATTAGAAAATATTTTGAACTGAATGAAGATAAAAAGTCAACATAGCACAATTTGGGGAATGCCCCCATATGCAGTGTTTATAGGGAAATGTATTATTTTAAATGCTTGTGTTAGAATAAAATAAAGCTTTTTAATTAATGACCTTAACCACCAAATTAAGACACCGAGAAAACAGAAAATTAAAACCAAGATAGGTACAAGAAAGAAAACCTAGCCAGGTGTTATGGTGGGTGCCTGAAGTCTCAGCTACTCAGTAGACTGAGGCAGGTGGATCACTCGAGCCCAAGAGTTTGAGGCTGCTGTGAGCTGTGTGCTGTGAGCACAGCACTCTACGCACAGCGAGAGTGAAACTCTCAAAATAACTATGTAAATAAAAATATGAACAATTTAGGAATAAATCCTAGCAATATATGTTCAATATTAGTACGTTGAAAAACTACAACATGAGAAATGAGTATTTTGTGTTCTAAGTAGTCGAACGGAAGTGGCATGAATAAAGCAAAGCAAACAAAACCCAGAAACAGCTAAGAGGGAAAGTGCTTTAGGCAGAAAGCTGTGAATTCATTTATGATAGATAAGTGGCTTTTAAAAATTTTCATGTCATTGGAATAGAGGGGTTAAGTCTTGTTTTACATATTGTAGGACCAGGGAACTACAGCTGTCTAAGTTTAGGTGAGTTCAGGGAGGGGCTGATGCTGGGGACATTCAGCACAGACGCAGAAAGAGGAAAAACAGTAAAGCTGCTGAGAGAAGAGAAATAAAAAGTCCTATTGACAGCAGCACACGGGAGTTCCAGAAAGTGAGGACTGAGCAAGAGGGACACCCGAGCAAAGACAGTAAGAACTAATACAAACTGAACAACACCGAGACAAAGCCAAAGTGTGAACAGTAAATAGAGGAAGAAACAAGTGACTCGTGGTGGTTTAGTTCCACAGCTCACTGTACAGACTGGAAACCTAACTAATGGTTGTCTGTAGTAGGATACACAATATATGACCCACATTTTCAGACAGGTAATTGTACGTATGTCATCAATATCCTTAATTCATAGAATTTCTCCAACCAGCGTGAAGAAGGAGGACGAACCAGAGTGGGAATGGTGGGGAGTGAGGAAATAAGACACAGGAGATGGAGATATGACTGGGAGGGCTGGAGCAGCAGGGACTGCAGGCAGCTCTCAACTACCTGCACTACCTTAACAAGGTTGCTAAAGACCTAACTCTTGGCACATGGGGTAAAGATTAACTTTAAGGAGGTAAAGCTGTGTGCATGCTGACACGATAAAAAGTTAATTATGCAGGGTCATGACTTCTGGCTGAGGAAAAGAGGTTTGTTGTTAAAGGAAAAGCAGGTAGGGAGTCGTCCCCTGAACGTTTCCCCAGGCTCAGAGGCCCTGCAGCCTCACAGCTCGTCCTCCACAGTAGAATCACTGAGTTTACACTGTTCACACTTCCCCAGTTCAGTATTTTTAGATCAAGATGTAATTGTAGGGCAGCACCTGTGGCTCAAAGGAGTAGGGCACCAGCCATATGCCGGAGGTGGTGGGTTCAAATCCAGTCCCAGCCAAAAACTGCAAAAAGAAAAAAAAAATTAATTGGAGAGCATAGTATAGAACTAAAAGTACTTCATTCATTTGGGATAAATCAAGATTAAATTTTTGGTTTTTAAAGCTAAAGTGCAAGGTGACTAGTGGACTTCCAAGGCAAAAAATCTCTTACATGAAGTCCCACTGGAGAATCTGCATAGGTACTCAGAAAAATAAAAAAAGTTTAAATCCTACTTTCTTAAGTAATTTCATCTTTCATCCTTTTACATCCTTTCATCCTGTGGATCTTTACTAAGAATTCACAAAGTTTTCTTTCCATACTGAAATTGACGTATTAGCTCCTAATTTTTTTTTTTTTTTTTTTTTTTTT
>NW_003852425.1:18018909-18083330 GCF_000181295.1 Otolemur garnettii | reverse complement strand
TGAACTATAGGCGCCGAGCCTAGCTCTTAATTTTTTTTTAAATAAAAAGTAACATAAGGTGTTCTATAAAACCAATTATAAGTTATTGTTAGCAGAAAACCATTTCAATGGAATTGATGACTTTGGAATTTTCACAGATGTTGCTGCCACCTCCTGTTTTTGTTGCTGCACCTGACGGGTCACCTGCCCTGCAACTCCTCCACCTACCAGAGAGAGGGGCTGCAATACATGGGGCAGTTTCATTTGCATTTTTTGTCTTCAATTTATATAACATGTGTCTGATAGAGGAATCTATATTAATGCTTTTATATACCAATTCAGAAATATTTAAAAACATGTTTGCATTATTTGGCCAGTAATGAATTCTAACAATCCATTTGTTTGTTTCAGATGAAGCTGGAAAGGTATTAAAAACAATCTATTATTTAAAGATTAACTGTTTTTCCAAACCCCATTCCTTTTTAAAGCTTTTGTATTTATGAAGCTATGAGTTATTTATGGCCCCCAAATCATTTTCTGGTCAGAAACCTGATAATCCTGTACTGAAATAGAAATCATGCCGTTTAACCTGCTGCATGTTCTTGCAAATCTCATGACGAGTGGTAATCTGTGTAAATCAGCACATCACCTACTGAACCTTGTCATTATCTAACTACAAAAAACAAGATTCCAAAAGAGTAGTCATGTATGTAACCTACATATGAAATTGTAAAGGTTCTCACTTTATTAAGCCACTCATTCTGAAATTAATGAACGAAATCAAACTCCAGTTTTCCAGTCTGAAAACTAATGGATGTGTCCTAAACAAAGACTACTTCCTTTATAAGTAAATAGGCTATTGCTTTTAGTAAGAATCTTTTTATTGGATATTAAAGTGGAGAATTGGTAGAGTAATGCACGTAATCTCTCATCCTTAAAAAATTAAACATAACTGAATGAAAATAGCAAAGTAGAATGAGTGTATAAAAGACCAAAAAAAAAAAAAAAAACCTATTTTAAAGAGAATGTTCCTTGTTACATGTAGGTCATTACAAAAGTTTTGAGATACACAAACATCGTTAAGCAGTGTGGTCAGGAACAAACACAGCCCTTGCTGCAACACTGCTAAGTGGGGCACGGTGCACCCTGTACGGGTCAGACAGGACACTGTCCACTGTGTTTCTGGGAAGTGAAACACAGTCTGCCCCAAAACTTTTGTAGCAACTCTCATATCTGTATGTACAAACGTTCTTCTCCACTGTGTCTTAAAGAACATGTGGCTTGTTCCTTTTCTACATAATTGCTGATTTCTTACAAATTAACATTCCTTCTATCAATTAATGATAGTTTTAGATTTCTCATTCAACTGATCAGGTTAACTAAAATGTTCAACTAAATGCAGCACTGATACAGCCTCTTCCCGTTGTGTCAAAAAACACAGTATTGTTCAATACAATTTACACAATAGGATACAGGGCAAATGACCTATCTACAAAGTAATGACTCTTCAAACGCCAGTTCTCATCCATTTACTGTTAATTCTATGACTTCACTAACCAGTATGGACTATCTTATGGAAAAAATCATTTATAGTAAATATAGAAAAAAGCAAAAATGCTTAAAAATGCATGCCAGCTGCAAGTTCTTAGGACTTTTATATTTAATTATAAATTAGATATTTAAAAATCTGAGTTATGCTCTGATGTTACTTTATATAACCAGGGAAGAAATAAAATGCAATTATTTCTTCAAGTTAAATGCAACTAAAAGGGAAATCACTACTTAGGGGAGAGTTGAAAAAAAAAGATTTTGCACAGAGTATAAATTTTAGACTTAACCAGATAAAAGGAAAATAGTAAAAAATACATCTACAAACAGATGTCATAGATTGCTCTCCCAGCCAGTCAACAGGAACGTAGGTGTCACAGCTATGTGTACATATACTGGTCCAAGACTCAAGTTGTTACACTGCAGCACACCTCCAAGTATGCATGCACATGATTTATCCCCACTGCATATAAAACGAACTCTGAATAAACATAAGGTGTCTTAAGAAAATAACTGCAGGAAGCTAAGAGTCCAACACTTTCTCTGACCTAAGTTTTATTTTATACAAAGTCACATTGTCTTTAAAATAGATTCCGATGCAGTGCCACACGTCACCAGTATCCAATTCTTAACAAAATATCCTTTTTCTGGGAGCTGTTGCTTTTAAAAAAAAAAAAAAAAAAAAAAGTTAAGTGCATTGAGGGAATAAGAATGCAGCAGAAAATTACAGGAGCCCATGTCCTTTTTCTTAAATTTAATTTGTCATATATAAGGTTTTTATATACAATCAGTGTGCATTGTAACAGTTTATATTAAAAGTCGATCAAGTTTATCTAAAATGTTAACCTGGCTGCATAGCACATTTGACATTATTGCCCATGTGAGAGGGAAAACAAATGGATTTACAATAACTTTTGGCCGTTTGGATTTTGAGTGTTCATACACCTACCCTTATAAACCAAATGCATCTGAAAAAAAAGTTTTCAGAGCATGCAGTTTAGATTTTACATATTATCTCACCATTTAAAAAAAAACTACAAACACAATATTGACTAAAAAAGAAAAAGGGGGAAGAAATAACATGTAATAAAATATTCAATATAAAAAGAGGACTAATGGAATTAAGTGGCCCCTTTCCCCATTTTTACATTCTAAACAATGATTCCATCAAGACAAATCATTAAAAAGTGTTATTACACTGATTTTTCTTTCTTTTTTCTTTTTTTTAATAAGAATGCCTGAGTTGGTAGGGAAAGGAACAGTCAAAAAAAGCCTGAGAAGGGGAAAGAACTAAGGAAAGTTCATTTAATCCATTTACAATAATTTACAGCCATTTTTTTTCTTTTGTAAAAAGGCATAATAATAGATCACAAACAAGAAATTCCTGGCTATTTTACAGATATAAGTACAGAATTTAAATATTCAAGCTTGTGATGAAAAGCGGCAAGGTGGTCGCAGTGTACAATGTAAACAAGTAGCTTTGGAAAGTGAACAAAGTCCTTGAGTGTTTTTCTTTATTAAGAAAGAACTCTCTTTCATTCCTTCCTGAAACATGATCACAGGGCAGAGTAAAAGTTCATATATAAACATAATTTAAATGGAGGTCAGTCTAAAATACTGACTTAAAAACAGTTTTATCCAGCCTATACTCGAGGGCAGTGTTGAGGTCCCTGTAATAGTAAACATTTTCCATTTCTTTAAAAAAGAAAAAAAAAAGTACTACAGTATTTTTGTAGTACAGTGCAGCATTATCCTTAAATATAAAAATATTTTCTCTTCTGTGGGGATAATAGACCTTGCATCCTGGAAAGAAGTAACGATACTGCTACTGATAGAGGATCTGTTCATATGGTTCAAGTCACGTAAGGCAATCACTGTGTTGGTTTAGGATATATGGCTAAAAGAAAAGTCCAGAAAGACGAAGTATCAGCGTTTGTTACGTCTTCCGGCTGCTCCAGGTATGCTCAGGCGTACTTTTGTGTTCAACTGAATGTTCAAACGGAGATCTGGAGCCATACGGAGACCTCTGATCTAGTGGTGACCTGGGGCCACTATTGGAAGCTCTGTGGTCCATTTGCCAATCTGAGTGATACCTATAATCCCTGGAAGATTTATGGTGTGTATATTCAGAACTTGGCCTGTGGTCTGAATGTAACCGATGGTCTGAATGAGAACGATGATCAGAATGAGATCTGTCTTTTAAACTTCCTTCCAAATTTGACCTGTGGTCTCTACTCCTGTGATCATCCAGTTTTCTGTGTTTTTCTCTGTCACTGTAATATCTAATGAAAGAGAAACAGGAGATTTTAGTGACATTAATAATGTAAATTAAAATATTACCAAAAATATCTATTAAAAAGCAAAATCAAAAAATAACTTAAAACATACTTTTAAGTATCCAAGTCCAGTGTTTCCTTAAAAATTTCCCAAATTAACTTAAAAATCACTGGAAATAGCTCTTTGGAAAAACTATTTGATTGCTAAAACTAACCAGAATACCCTTGTAATCAGTCTTTTCCACACTTCCAAATAGGAAAAAATAAGAATGTTAGAACACAGTTATGAAATAATCTGTAAAGGCAAATTTTCATTGGTTGGTGATGTCTCCTAAGAGCTCCCTCAAGTTGGACTAATTACGTATAATGAGACTTGACACATAAATCAGCCTCAAGAACCTGCTCTCCCTGTGAACGTGGCAGTTTAATGACAAGTCATCTCTGAAGTCTTTGCTTTTCCAAACAATGCACTGAACAAATACTTGTTTGGTTGACTCAAAGTCCTTTCTACAAACAACATACAACACACCCTGTGAATTTTCTGTGAAGTCACCAATACATACTACTACATACATGGCTTTTCCTTTCATTACATGGCCCCTCTCTGGTAGGAGACCTTGACTAATGGAGGCCTGTGCTGTGCTGTGATGGGTCTCACAGAGCACATTTTTCACAGTGAGTATGACTAAGACACACAGTCTTATAATTTATCTCTAATCTTATTCTTCTCAGCTTCTGAGTTCGCTTTTAGCAAAGATCATTAACTATAGAAAAATGCTCTTCAAACAATAAAAGAATAAAAATACCCTGGTGTTGTCACTGTTTAAAAGCTTCAAAAAACAATAAACAAGAAAACTTGGTTTCAAGACCATCCCAAATTGATAAGATTACATTCAACGAAATGTACTCATATAAACTGTTTTCTCCTCCCATTTTTAAAAATATGGAATGCCAACTTTCTCCAACCAAATCTGAGCCATCATTTTATCAAGGTATTATTTTATTCCACTGTCATATTTTGAAGAGTATTTGAACTTATTCTCTAATAAAAATGAGTTCTACAACTGATAGTTATAGAATTCCCTTCACCAAATAATTTCTTACTGTACATTTTGACCTCAATTTTAACAAAAAGCAGTACATATCAAATTTTCTTAATTGTGCACTGAGATCTTTCTCCACAAGTCTTGTCTTAGGGCATGAAGACTGGCTGGCTGGCAGGGCTAACGCAGCTAACACAACCTGGGGGAGAAAGGGGTGACAGCAACAGGGCTACCTGCTGTCCTGCTTGCAGTGCCCCCACTCCCGATGGTCTTTGCCGTTACTGAAGGAGGAATAGGGCCGCTTCCTGGACTCGCTCTTCTTGTATGAGTCTCCTTGGTGCCGGTCTTTGTGCCGGTCGTGGCCCTGAGACGAGTGTCTGTCAGAGGAGTAACTGTCCCTGCTGCTGTCATCGTGATTTGCACTCTCTTTTAATCTGTCCACATCTGTTAGATTTTTAAAAAGTCCACCTTTGTTAATGACTTAAAAAAAAAATGTATAGCAAAACTAATTTTGTTAAATAACAAAAGCTCATGTTTCAACTCTTATCAAAACAAAGTCAGCTCCCAAACAACACAGGCAGTTTTAAGGCTGTAGAAATGTTCAACAAAATCATACCAAGGCTTAAAAAGGGCCACTTGGTTCTGAAATGTAAGAAAAACTACAACTGGAAAGTATGGGGCCCATGTCCTTCTCAGACAGACTGTATTTTTGTGACTCTTACACAGAAAGAACAATTATTCCAAATGACATAAGAACAGATTTTCACTCTAACAATTATTATATATATAATTTCTAGAAACTGGCAAAAGGTTGGTTAATGGAAGGAATAATGAGCTAAAATGGATTACTGCTTGAGAGAACAGATTTTATAACATAATGCAGCTATGTTTTTGAATTACATTATCTTCTGAATATGAAGATATTTCTAAATAAAAACAACTTGAGAGCCATTTTTATAAATTTGATTTATCTACAACAAACGAAGGAAAACAATTTTTAAATTGATTTTCCACAATAATTAGGAAGATTTACTTACCTGGATTTCTAATCGCATGAGCAATCAAGCTGCTGTTCTGATCCCCATGTTGCTAGAATAAATGCACACATGTAAGAATCTCTTAAGGGACCTTGGACAGTCCTACTAAGGGGGTGGGGGAGCCCACAGGGAAAATCTGAATAAAGTTTTCCCATAAGAATGTACTGATCTTTTTTAAAAAAGTAAAAACTTAACTGTAATCATGAGCTTCTAAGAAAAAAAACTATAAACTACTATCCCATGCCACTTTTAAGAGAGATTTGATTTTGAAATAATTTAGACATAACAAAAAAGTTGCAAGAATAGTCCTGAGTACCCATACATCCTCATCTGTCTTCTAATGTGAACCCTGACCAAAGTACCACGATCAGAACCAAGTAACGAACACTGGTACTGTACTAGTAACTGAATTTACACTTCACTCAGATTTCACATTTTCTCCACTCATGTTCTGTTGCCCCAAGAGACACCTAGGAACCCTACATTCCACTTAGTTGTCTTTTTCTGCGATAGTTCCTTGGTCTTGTATTTTGTAATGAGGACACCTTTGGAGAGTACCAGAAAGTTAGAAAAGATTCCTACAATGGGGCTGGTCTGGTATTTTTTTTGTATTTTATTTTTGAGATAGAGTCTCACTATGTCACCCTCAGTAGAGTGCTGTGACATCACTGCTCACAGCAACCTCAAACTCTTGGGCTTACGAGATTCTCTCGCCTCAGCCTCCCCAAGTAGCTGGGACCACAGGCGCCAGCCACAACGCCTGGTTGTTTTTTTTTTTGTTGCAGTTGTCACTGTTGTTTAGCTGGCCTGGGCTGGCTTGGGCCTTGGTGTATGTGGCTGGTGCCCTACCCACTGAGCACCGTTTGGGGTTTTTCTTATATGTCTTAGACTAGGGCTATACTTTTTAGGCAACAATTCCCCACAAGTGATGTGCCTTCCTTAGTGCACTGTATCAGAGAATCCATGATGTCAATGTGTCATGATACCAGTGACTAGGGTTAAGGTCCCCGTTTTTGTCACTTATTGAAAATGGTGTCCTATAGAAGGTAGGCTGATCTCTCGGCAGGGTGCCTCAGAATCCTTGGAGCCTCATCAAGACCTCCAAGGATGAAAGGAGCCCCAGGCCGGCAGCAGGTGGGTGGGTCTAAATCTTCTGAAGTCCAGATTAGCAGTTAGATTACCAGACCTGACTGCTGACTGCTTGCCCTGCAGGAATGAAATTTGTTTTCCCCTCCCCCTTTTCTAAATATATTATGGGCCATTCTTGACAACTCACTACCCAATGTTCCCTAACACTCAGTGTTTCCTCCTAACCCAGTCTTGGACTGGGGACTTAGGATTCTTCTAATCCATTAGAATTTTGGCCCCTTTACATTGTGTATATACGCTTTGTGTCAGAGATCAATAAAAGGTTTCTGAGCAGTCAGAGAGTTACAGCCTCCTCTCCAGCCTCTCAGACTCTGTATGAAGCTGGTGCAGAGTCTGGTGATTTTCCCCTAATGTCATCTCCCCTGTTGATCCTCAACCCAGGTCGGGGAACTTTAGGCAAGTTTTTCTTTTATAAAGTTATTTTTTTTTTTGTCAGTAAATATCAAAATAAAGATGTTAAACATCTCACAAGAGCTTTTTTTTAGACTCCACCAATACCCCATCTTCTTGCTATCTCCTGCAACCATCACTACTGGGGTATTCTAACTGTGGATTTCTATTCCACTCATTCTTTCTATATTAACAGATGTTTTTTGTAAGAAAGAATATAATACAATAAAAAAAACACCATTCACTAATTTACCTGAGATTCTTGCCGTTTTTTAATAGCATGCTTATATAATTTATGTAATTTTCTTGCATCAAACTCAGTAAACTTAGATACAAAAATCCACAGGTTTCTAGAAGAAAAAATGACAAATTAGTCTGGTGGAGAATATTTAGCTTTCTCACTAAACCCCTTCCCTCCAGACAAAAACAAACACAGCCCTCTTTGGGATAAAGTCTAATCAGATTCTCATATTTGTTAAAACTTCGTACATGAATAAGACACTAATGAAATTGAACACTCAATTTTATTTATCTTCTAAATGCCTTCATTTCATAATTTTTGTAGTGAAAAGTAGTAATAAATCCTAAGTTGAAATGTACCAAGAGGATATAAAGTAACAAACTGGGAAGGAACTCAGGAGGTTCATATTGTGATCTAGATTATGGATCTGAGGACAGGTGTGTTAGTTTGGGTAGAACAGCATCAGATAATATGAATTAAGCTTATAAAGAACCTTCCTCAATAATTCCTTAAAAATCCAATTATCATTTTAAATATAATAGTAATAAATCATAAATAAATGGTTATTATCATTTTATAATAAAATGATAATATATCATTTATTAACAGGACTGGACACTATGAACCAGGCACAACATGGCATCTCTAGGCCTCTCTTCCTATCCCAAGGCAGGAATTAGTAAATTATTCATAGATTGTATTGCCTGTTTCACAATGTATATCCAATCATCAAATTGTACACCTTAAATATATTCAATTTTTAATTGTCGAATACACCTGAAACAAACAAAAAGTGTTTGGGTAGTAGTCTCTAAAAGATAAAAATATACTAATTACAGATATAACATTTACCTTGAAATAAATTTTAAGAATAAACTTAAATCAGAAAATAAATGATACCTGACTGAACTAAAATCTATAGAACTGAGAAAATTCATCTAGCCTTTATATGGATTTACAGACTATCTCTAACATATCTGCCCTCTATAGTTAACTCACAAGAGCATAAAAGTCAGGCAGTTAATAAACTCTCTTTTTGTTCATAATTAAATTATTCTTAAAAATACATTTTCCCCTACAAAAATCTAGTAAGGAATTAGATCCTGGTCTTGAGTATTTAACCTGCAAAGTAGCTGACTGTGAGTAAAGCCCCAAAGCTGGGGCTAGCACTGTCGTGGCCTTAGACCCAGTGCCTCTTTCTCAAGGCCAACTTCTAAAAACTTCCTCTGTCACGTCCCAGAGTCCTAGGCCTATATAGCTGTGCACCTGAATCCATTTTTTTCTTCTGTAAAATGAAGTAATAACTATCTGTTCAGATTTCCTAAAAGTAATACTAAAAGGATCATTTAGAACGAGACATATTTCAAATGAAATGCAAACATACATCCTATTATTCTGATCACCACTCTATTAATCTTCAAACAAAAACCAGTGTTGTATTTTATTTGGTTTCAAGAAATCTGGTTCAAAAGATATATAGACATATAAAAATATCTACAAACAACACTTGATCTTAGCCAAAAGGCTGAGAAGCGGTAATATCTACAAACAATAAATAAAACTGATTAACTACAGTCATGGTGAGAACGTGCTTGTCAGCTGTTCTGTAATCCTAAGTTAGCTCTTTTCTTTAAATGGGTCTTGGTTGAAGTTAGAGAGTAAGAGAACAAGAATGGATTTTTTTAAAACTTCACTGTCATCCTTATTACTCCTCCAAAAATACATCACTGTCCTTTTTGTTTTAATGTGCAGATGCACTGCAGAGAACAGAGAAGCCAGCAGGCTGATAAACGGTGCCAGTGGCTGATGTGTGCTCATTTAATTTTATTTCTAACTTATCTAGTAGTTTGGCTTAACAGTGATTTGGATCTGGTAACCGTAGAAAAGCACAAATTTACCATTTTAAGATCAACTGTGAAAATCGAAGTCTGAGCTGGGCATGATGGCTCATGCCTGTACTCCCAGCAGTTTGGGAGGCTGAAATGGGCAGACTGCCTGAGCTGAGGAGTTTAAGACTACCCTGAGGCAGATCAAGACCTGATTTCTAAAAATAGCTGGGCACTTTGGTGGGTGCCTATAGTCCCAACTACTTGGGAAGCTGAGGCAAAAGAATCTCTTGATTCTTGAAAGAGTTGGAGATTGCTGTGAGCTATGGTGCCACAGCACTCTACCAAGGGCAATAAAGTGAGACTCTGTCTCAAAAAAAAAAAAAAAAGAAAGAAAGAAAAGAAAATAGAAGTATGCATTTTACATTGCTAGAGAATGTTAATTTTTATAGCTTTATGCATGTACCCATAAGATAAATTGCTAAATTTATATAACTATACACTTTGATTTCTAACACTCAGGGAAAAAAAGATTACTAAGAGTAATTTGGTGAACAGCAAAGACTGCTGTTTAAAATAAAATGCAAACTGAACTTTAATGAAACCACTTTCACTATTTCTTATTTCACTTGCAGTATATTATAATACATAAGTAAATCACTCATGAATAAAAAGCTTTAAAAGGAAAAAATAAAACAATCACCCTCAGGTCACCTTTCTAAACATTATTTCATTACCCAAACTTCTGAAGTAGAAAACTAAACTGAAACATAAAAGACAGCTACGTAATTTTGTGTGCATGTCCTGGAAAGTGTCACACTCACTTTCTCCACTGCTTCACCTGCTCGGGACTGCTGTACTCTCTCAGACACTCTGTGATGTGGTCTCCAATCTTTATCAGGCACTGTCTGGTGTGCTCCAGCTGCTCTCTTTCTGAAAGGCCTTTCTCAGGCCTGTCAAGTTGTTTCAAAGCTGCTTTGACAGGCCTCATTCTTTCTTTACACTTGAAAAATGGAAAATAAGAATATATTCATTAAAATCCTGAATTCAACAAGATCTTCTTTTAATGATATATTTACATGTATAGCATTGTTTGATATAAGTTATTAAAATAAGTAGTTTAATCTCACTGCCTTCTTCCCCCTTTAGATGTTTTCCTAGGAAAGCAAGGCTTTCCACTAACCATTTAGAAGTAGTCTTCGTGTAAGTAAAAGCTTTTCATTTCACGTATCATGTACATAAACTGTTACTTTTTATACTGCAGCATCATGCTGTTCCAAGCAGTCTTAAATACTAAAAGTAAAATATTTTAGAGTATAACTTAACAGTCTATTATCCACTATAATATACAGTAAAAAATAAACAAAAAATTCATGTAATATGTGGTATACTAGCAAAGCATGGATGACATATCAAAAATTGTGTAATTTATTATAAAAATAAGAACTACAATCTATACCAAAATCAGAATAGTGGTATGAGTAAAAAGGCAAGCTTTCAGGGTGGTGCCTGTGGCTCAGTGGGTAAGGCGCCGGCCCTGGCCCCATATACTGAGGGTGGTGGGTTCAAACCTACCCCACTGAACTGCAACAAAAAATAGCTGGGCGTTGTGACAGGCGCCTGTAGTCCCAGCTACTCGGGAGGCTGAGGCAAGAGAATCGCCTAAGCCCAGGAGTTAGAGGTTGCTGTGAGCAATGTGATGCCACAGCACTCTACCAAGGGCGACAAAGTGAGACTCTGTCTTTAAAAAAAAAAAAGGCAAGCTTTCAATAAACTTTATAAATATAAATGCAAAATCAAATTAAGACTTAACATTACATTCATGAGGAGCAAGCTGGGTTAGTTCCAGGAATCCTGCATATGAGGATGGGGTACAATACAGGACAATCCAACACCATTAAAAATATATATATATACACACATACATATATCCTGGGGCCACCACTGCTCTGAAGGCTGCTCTTACTTACTGAGTGGTTGTACTTCTCAGTATTTGTTTCTTTAGTACTTTATTCTCTTTTACTGACCTGTTTGTCCAAATCAGTTGACAAGTTTTCCAGTTTTTCTCAGGAGTAATTTGAATAACAATGGAATCGCGTAGTCTTTAAAGTTAAAACTAACATCCAGCCCAAACTGATGCCTTTTTTAAGAAAGAAAAAATAGGCTCAGCGCCTATAGCTCAGCCACATGCACCGGAGCTGGAGGGTTCAAATCCAGCCCAGGCCTGCCAAACAACAATGACAACTTCAACCAAAAAATAACCAGGCACTGTGACAGGTGCCTGTGGTCCCAGCGACTCGGGAGGCTGAGGCAAGAGAATCGCCTAAGCTCTAGAGCTGGAGGTTGCTCTGAGCTGTGATGCCACGGGCACCCTATCGAGGGTAACAAAATGAGACTCTGTCTCTTAAAAAAATAAAAGGAAAGAAAAATATTTAATTTCCTTTTTAATTTATGGTGTTATTCCTAGCTGTTCTTTATGTTTACTATTTTTTGTTCAAATTAGGTAGTTTATATTCTGCTAGAAAATAATTTATTCAACAAATACGAGTTGAGTATATATTTTATTCTCAGCATTGTTCTAGACCCAGGAAATAAAACACACCTGCCTTTAGGGAGCCTGGACTCCAGTGTGAGAAAGTCAGCCAGTAAGATGATGCAGACGGTGACAGTAGTGGTGAAGAAAAGCACAGCAGGAAAAGTGGAAGGAGCTTCCTATTTTGCCTAAGATTTCATGGAAGGGCAAAGTGGAGCAGCCACCTAAAGGAAATGCTGAAGGAAGTCATCCCACCCCCAGAGCAGAACCAGCAGGAGGCAGCTGACCATGGCTGACCTGTTCTAGGAACTCACTGATGCCAGTGTGGCTGGGACCAAGGAGGGGGCAGAGAAGTAGCAGCAGGTTATCAGAGTTAACCAGGTGATGTACTGGTTAGGCTATTAAGAATTTCTCCTCCAAAATAAGAAGTCACTGGTGAGCTTTAAGCAAAGAAGTTACATGGAGTGACCTTGTTCTACCTCCTACGTCATGACCACTGTGGTTGCTGTGTGAGGCAGACCAAGGTATGAGCATTAAGAACAGCTACGAGGTGCCTCAAGTCATTCAGCAAAGAGAGAGATGCCTGGGGCCTATGTCAGTGTGGTAGAGCCAACAGGGTTTCTTGCTGGCTAGATGAGAGTGGGGGAGAAAGGAGCGGATGACTAAAATCTGCATGACAGCCTGAAGACGGTGGCTGGACTGACTACAGGCGCAGAGCCTGTCCCAAGTGCGGAGGCCTCATCACTGTGAAGGAACCTCACTCAATCCTCTGAAACAGGACTTCACTCTACCTCACAGAAGAGACTGAAATGCAGAACAAAACAACATCTGTCAACCCAGCTCTGACCTCAAACCCTGTGCTTACTCACTCGCTCTTTCTTTCCTTGATGTCAGAGTTATTAAGACACAAACTTTCCGGTCATGTTGACGGCTCCTGTAAGGCTCGAGTCCTGGCTGTGGGGCGCCCTCTGCCCTCCGTACCTGCTGCGTTACACCGTCACTTAAGACGACCATAGGTGCAGGGTGAGAAGAACCAAGAGGTGTCAGATGGAGCAAAGATGTCAGGAAGAATGAAAAAAGGCCATTGAGTTTCTTTTTTTGAGAGAGAGTCTCACTATGTTACCCTTAGTAGAGTGCCATGGCGTTACATCTCATGGCAACTTCAAACTCTTGGCCTTAAGCGATTGATTCTCTTGCTTCAGCCTCCCAAACAGCTGGGACCACAGGTGCCAACCACAACACCTAGTTATTTTTTTGGTTGTAGTTGTCATTATTGTTCAGCAGGTCCAGGCTGGGTTCAAACCCATCAGCTCCAGTGTATGTGGCTGGCACCCTCGCTGCTAAGCTATAGGCGCTGCCAAGGCCATTGAATTTCTTAACAATCAGAGCTATTCCCAAATAAAATGCAATTCCTTACACTGAGGAATCAATCAAGCCCCAAAACGCCTGGCTCCAGAGACCGTGTTTAAAACTATTCTCCTCTTCATGTCTGTGATACACAAAGATCACTCATGAAGATGAACGAAGTGGAAATTCACGCACTGGGCAAGGACAAAGTTTTCCATTTCAGCAGGTCCAAGAAAAAGTCAGAAGGCTAAAGAGGAAATGTGGGCAGAGAAAAGAGGCAAAAGGTATAATTTCACCTAACTCAATGATGGGCCAGGTAGAAGTTCAAGTGAAGCATTTAATGTTTTCACTTCAAGAATGCAAATCTTAGGGCCATGTGCAGTGACTTATGCCTGTAATCCCTGCTCTGTGCAAGGCGGAGGCAGGTGGATTGCCTGAGCTCACAAGTTTGAGACCAGCCTGAGCCACAATGAGACTCGATCTCTAAAAAATAGCTGGGCATGTGGCGGTCTCCTGTAGTCCCAGCTACTCAGGTGGCTGAGGCAAGAGAATCACTTAAACCCAAGAGTTTGAGCTTGCTGTGAACTGTGGTGCCATAGCATACTGCCAAGGGGGAGGGAGAGGAGGAGGGGGGAGGGAAAGGGAAGAGAAGGAAAGAAGAAAGAAAGGAAAGAAAGGAAGAAAGCAAGCAAGCAAGCAAGCAAGCAAGCAAATCTTCCCTCACTTTTATCCTCTACAGAGTGGGTAAAACAAAACTGAAAATGGACAGAAAAGCTGGATTAAGAACCAGCTCACAAACAGAAAGGTTATCCTAAAAAGGAGATAAGGAGTCATAGCACAGGAAACTGCAGGAAGGACAGAAGTGCAGGTCCAGAGGTCACACATTTGGCCCACTGGGCACACTGGAGGATGGGACAGCAGCAGCTGCGGGTCCCCAATGCTCTCCAGCCTGAAGGATGAGAGCCGACAGCGAGGAGAACCAGACTGTGGTAGGAATGCTTGTATTTAAAGAGCATGAAAATGTCTGAAGCTTCATTAGTGTATGTCACAGAATCAGCAAGGAAAAAATAAACAGGTTCATTAAATCAACACCCTCTGGCCAGCATGCAAAAAAGAGAAGACAATGGGACAGCAGGGTGAGCTGAGGGTCTAGAAAAGCACAGCAGGTCAGATACACATGTAATCCTAGAAGGTGAAAATCCCCATCTTTCAAGTACAGTATTTGATTAGGCAGGAGATAAAACTGACCTAAGGTTACACTCAAGTCCAGGAAGTGACTGAAGCATGGTACACCTGCTTGAAGTAGAGTAAGAGATTCAGATTGTAGAAATCTCTAGAGGAAATACCTGAATATATATTTACATATATTTCTGAATAGTGTGTTATGTGTGAATGATTCACTGATATGACAGACTATAAATGTTTCCTTCACTGCTGTCTATAACAAAACATTCCCTGGTCCTGTAGAGCTCTGACAATTCCGTATCACACCTACCCACGTCACTCAGTCCCTTCTCGAACATCATCGCTCCTTTCTTACTTTACTCTGCACCTAGACTTCTAGTCCTGATCAATCTGCTGACATGCCTGAATTCAGTTAACAATAACCTCTACTCTACTACAACCCTACTGCTTTTTGAAGACAGTACTATTTTGAAAAGCTCCCATATGCCAGTTCATTCTCTCCATACAGCAACATTCTGACCCAAGTCAGAACACAAACCATACACAGCGCTTGCCCACACTGCAACCTTACTATAAAGCTGTCCTCAAAATTTACTCCTGAAATATCACAGCGGAGATGACTTTATGACTTGATTAAATTCAGTAAAAGGCAGTTTCTCCCTTACAGAGGAACATAAACACATGATAGCATAGAGAACCAAAATACAGATGGTGCCAGAAAAATGTATACACATTTTAAGAAAGGGAAAAAATTGTGTTAAAATTATAACTCACGTGGTAGGGACACAATTATAAGAGGGACTTTACCTAACAAAGGCAATCAGTGTAACCTAATTCTTTGTACCCTCAATGAATCTCAAAAAAAAAAAAAAATTGTAACTCTAATACAATGATGATGTCTAATACCTAACTGCAGAAGACAAATGTGATGAGCATTATAATTTTAATAAAGTTTTTTCCTTTCTTAAAATGTGAAATGTATATATATATTTTTTTTCCTGGAATTAAGCAGTTTAAACTCCTAAAGCTGGAAGAAAAAAGGTCACTCTAAGTATCTCTTAAGTCCCTCTCCTGAAATCTTTATTAAGAAATGCTCCTAAGTTGATTCTAAATTTAATAAGATACCTTTCAAAATTTAAATCTATTGCTCTTATTATTTCTGAATTGCGGTGGTGTCAAATTCAAATACATTTCTAAATTAAAAGCTGTATATGATAAAATTATAATTTAAATGTCATCTAAATTGATACTGAGGATCAGAAAGTCTGTCACTCACAATGCTGAATGTTTTCTGGTCCAACTCTTCAGACTCTTCAGATATGGGGACAGGTTCTCCACCGGCAGTGATGTGAACAGGAGCATCTGACGCTACAGATTTCTTAGATCTTTCCTTACTGTCAGATTTGGATTCACTCAACTGAAGAAAAAACACAGAACAAAACCCAACAACAAAGGCAAAATGATTAACACTTTCAGAAAACAATTTCTATCTCATTTTATTCTACAAGTGGTTATGCTCACTGAATGTTCTTAACCTATTTTAATTTCTTTTTTCTCCAAATTTTATTTGGGAAAGACAAAACTAAAGCTACTCTAATACTGCCCTGCAGTTAAGGCACTTACGGTGCTCACACATGTTCACCTCCCTACAGACCCACACTCCTGAAGAATTCGGTTACTGAGACTAATGTGAGTTGAACGTAATTTAGTCTCCTGACACATAATTGTGCTGTTTTATTGTCTAAATTTTACATTATGATTTGCATACCTTTTCTTCCTTCATGTCTTTTTCTTTCTGCATAGCTTCTTTTCCCTTGTTTTCTCTTTTTTCTTTACAATCTTTTTCCTTTATATCTTTCTTATCCTCTTTTCCTTTCATCTCCCTTTTAAGTTCTTTTTTATTTTCCTTTTCTTTTGCTTCCCTCCTTTCTTCTGGTTCCTTCTTTATACAAACATCTGGCTCAGGTTTTTCTTCACTGTCTCTTTCTGTTTTAATTTTTTTATTTGGATGTTTCACAGAAGTGATTTCATCCTGGAAAGTGCAAGTATGGCCAATGTATTACTAACCAAATTTTGACAAAGGCTAGTTTTTCTCCACATGTCTACAGATTGCATGTATACGGATTCTGAAAGAGATAAACCAGATCTCTCTAATTAACAATACATGCAATGGTCACCTGCCTATGAACTAAGGTAAGCCAGTCCCATTCAAATTTGTAATAAAATTAAAGGAGACAGAAGCTCATTTAATTGGCAAATGTCTGAAAAGGATGGACCTTTGGTCTGTGCCTCTAGCGATATACAGCACCTACTGGACAGGCAGGATTCTATTCTGTGAGTGAGATTATGTTATCAACTGCTTTAAAAAACTTCAGTACCTAAAAGTAAAGTTTTGGACCTTCGTTTAAATTTAAAATACATAAAAACACACCATGGGAAAGGTTGCTGTTCTGAAATACATTTCTACCTTATCATCATCTTCATCAGACTTGTCTGAAGGCAGAGAAGAATCACTCTTCATTTCCTCTTTTACTTTTATAGACTTCATTGCTTTATTCTTCTTAGCTGTTGCTTTTTTCTTCTTTGAACCTCCCTAAAATAATTTTTTATTTTAATCAATTCCATAGACTTTATTTGATCTTCCAAAAAGAATTCTAAATGAGTTCTCTCTCTCCTTTGCCAAAACCAGAAAAAATAGGATCCTACTTCTAAAAGGAATGATTCACCAGCTTTAGACATGTATGCTGAGATAATTTAAGGTAAAATTTTAATACGGTAACATATTCAAATAAAACCAATAAATTACAGGAAAATATAACTACATGTTGACTATAGACGTCTAGCATAGTCAAGTAAACTAGATTTTAACTGCCCTAAAGCATCTGAATTTTAACTTACTGCACCAGAAAGCCTCAGAGCTTCTTTTTTGGCGAGGCCTCTACTGAGCAATTTGATGAGGTAGTCTGCACGTGTCTGCAACTGCTTTGCTTGTGGCTTTTTATCAGGATCATCTGGAAGAATCTGAAAAGGCAATTTATTATCTTTAATAAATCAGAAATTTATTGGACAAAAAATTCTTGACCACTTTCCAAAATATCAATTCACTAACAAATTATAATTCTTAGTATTTAGAAATAATTCAATGAGGCTGGGCGTGGTGGCTCACGCCTGTAATCCTAGCACTTGGGAGGCTGAGGTGGGTGGATTGCCTGAGCTCACAGGCTAGAGACCAGCCTGAGCCACAGAGAGACCTCATCTCTAAAAATAGCGGGGCATTGTGGTGGGTGCCTGTCATTCAGCTACTTGGGAGGCTGAGGCAAGAGAATCAATTAAACCCAAGAGTTGGAGGTTGCTGTGAGCTGTGATACCACAGCACTCTATGGAGGGCTAAAGCTATAAAGTGAGACACTGTCTCAAAAAAAAAGAGAAAGAAAAGAAAAAGAAATAATTCAATGTAAAACATATTTTTTATAGTATGCCAGAGTTTAAAGATTTTATCAAGTTGGAAATGAATTCTTTGTAAATATACCTCAAAATCCTTCATGTTATTTCCTCTCAAAATGAAAACAGAAAACATAAATTTACAAATTTTTTCCAAATACACAAAACTCCATCAAGTGTTTTCAGACATTATATTATGCTTAAACTCCTGTGCATTCTCAGCAACAGTGTATTTAACACATACGTTTATTAAATACAGTGTATTTAACACATACATTTAACACATACGCATAACACATTCTAGCACACGATCTTGCTTCTAAAAGGAGCCCCGGGGCAGGCACTGAAGAAACGCTCACCCTGGGAGGCTGGACTCCTTCAGTGTCTTCTTCACATTCACACAGCACAAAGTGCTCACAGCTAGAGGTTCTTGTGTGTCAGTGAAAAGGTTAATGATGCAAGAAGACAGCAAGGACATTCTAGTGTTTTCCATTTTAGGTGAAGCAAATAACCAAAAATACTGAACGGTGATGTTAAAAAATTTCAGAGTTCTATTCTGTCCCTCCCTGAGTGAAGAGTGAGAACAAAGAGCACACAGCACAGACAGGCGCAGTGTGCAGAGGTCAGCAGGGCAGCTGTGTCAGCAATCGCCTCTCACATAGTGAGATAACTGATACAACCTAACAATGGTCTGTCACACATTTAGTTGTAAGGCAATAATTCAAATGTTCCCAGCATAAAGAAAAGATAAATGTTTAAGGTAAAGGATATCTCAACTTTACCTGTTTTGATCTTTAAACAGTATATGAATGTATCAAGTTATCACATGTACCTAAAAATATGTATATTATGTATCAACATTTAAAATATTTAAATATAAAAATACTTTTAAAAAGTTAACGATGAAATGATATCTAATAATCAAAAGAAAAGTACACCTAACGCCAAGATTTCAGAGTTTAAGGCAAACTTTCAGTTATCATTTAAATTTAATCCTGTCGTAAAAAGTAGCTTATAAAGAAGGCAACTTTAGACTGGGCACAGGGGCTCACGCCTGTAATCCTAGCACTCTGGCAGGCCAAGGCGGTGGACTGCCTGAGCTCACAGTTTAAAGACCAGCCTGAGCCAGAGCAAGACCCTGTCCTGTCTCTAAAAACAGCCTGGCAACAGCCTTGTGATGGGCACCTGTAGTCCCAGCTACTTAGGAGGCTGAGGAGAGAGAATCACTTGAACCCAAGAGTTTGAGGTTGCTGTGAGCTGTGATGCCCAGAGCTCTCTACCGACGGCCACAAAGTGAGACATTGTCTCAAAACAAACAAAAAAAGCCAACATTATAAAACTCGCTAGGGACCTTGGTCTCCTGATTACCAGTTATGTATATCCAACATAATTTAAAAGTGAAGATTAGACTAAATTAAATTCAACATTAATGGTCAAGAGAATGGAGAAACAGAAGCGTACCTTGTGTGTCAGACTGAGGTCAGGATCCATTTTAATCATTTCCCAGCTTCCATATCCATATTCATAGATACCAATTAACAAATTAGAGTCATCTTCTTTGCCCCAGTCTATATCAAAATGAGCTGGTTTTGTGTGACATGGAATAGTATACCTGCCATTGAAGTTAACAATTGCTGTCAGGTTTATAAATGTTTTTAAAAATTTCAAAAAAAATGAGTCATTAGAACTTCAAAATACTATGCTTTATTTTTTTTTTAAATTTTATTCAAAACTAGGCAGTAACACCATAAAAATTTCATTCATATTGTAATTACCGAATAACAGAAGTTTTATAAAGAACATCACTCACTGTTTTCTTTCTTCTGGGTCTGAAGGAATGGATTTGTGCAAAGGTATCAATTCATCTTCATGGGCAATGACTAACTTGGCATTCACCTGTACTCCTGATATGCGGAATGTTGGACCCTTTACTTTTCCAAGTCTACCACCTTAATTTTAATTAAAAAAAAAAAAAGTACGAACAAAGTATAAAATGTAATTCTACAAAATACAACGCAACATATTCTGTATTAATTGTATTCTTTATTTATATTATCAAGGAGGAGCTTGCCTGCAAAACCTGAATCTCACTGCACAGACTCTAGTGGTCATCACCCAGCACTTGTGGCTTCACAGGATGTGCTCCATGTAACTGCGTCAACAACCACACAAATGCATCAATCTATTAGCACTGCCAGCCACTTAGAGTTCCAGGTGAATTTTTAGTACATCTGATTTTTATTCAGGTAGGCGAATTAAAAAATAAGCATAAGGAAGTATGTCCCAAATTAATTTTACATGTATCTATTTACACTATCTTTCCCGTCATCTATACTGAAAAAAACACGCAAATAGTAATTCCTGATCTTACATCCCAGCCAGAATATGCCAGTGACTATAAAGGGATACATTATACTGTTTTAAAAACTGTAATTTGGGGCAGTGCCAACGGCTCAGTGAGTGGGGAGCCAACCCCATATACCGAGGGTGGTGGATTCAAACCCAGCCCCAGCCAAACTGCAACAAAAAATAGCTGGGCGTTGTGATGGTCGCCTGTGGTTCCAGCTACTCGAGAGGCTGAAGCAAGAGAATCGCCTAAGCCCAGGAGTTGGAGGGTGCTGTGAGCTGCAATGCCACAGCACTCTACCAAGGGCAATAAAGTGAGACTCTGTCTCTAAAACAAACAAACAAAAAAAACCCTGTAATTTGGTTCTCTATTTCCTATGATCCAGAATGGCCTTTGTTTTATAAAGCATCTTTTGATAGATATGTAACTTAAGATAAAATACTAAACTCAACAAAAGCACATTTAAAACTTCTCTTTAAATCACTCTCATTTCAATGTTACCTGTTCGTTCTGTTCCTGAAGAACTATCCTTTAAAGCTTTAATACAACCATTGTGTACCAATTCTCCTAGTCGTCTCAGATCTGTTTCTGATTTATCAACTAATTCAGCATCTCGAGCAATTGCATCTAATCTGTAATAAAATGATACATTTTTCAGGTAAACATGTCAAATAAACTAGTGTCATTTAAGATAAAATTAAGTTTTACTTTGTAAGATCTAAGTGTTACTTCACTGCATGTTATATAAATTCTAGTTCATATAAATGGCATGAAACTTGTGAAAACTAAATGAAACAAATTATTTACATTGTTAAGGATAATAATAAATTTAACTAATTCATTACAGAACAAATTAAAGTTTATATAGCAATTCTGTAAAAGCTTTTCACAATTTACCAAATTTTAAGAAGTTCAAAAGGACTTTGTAAGGCTTTATAACTGTAAAAAAAAAGGATAAGGGTCAAAGTCCTATAATTTTTCACTGTGGATGAAACAGATATGAAGAATGATGAATGTTCAAGCCCTTTTTCCATCATCTAAAAAAGCCATGCAAGTATTTCATTGTATTTTAAGCAAGTTATCTCCAAATAAAACAGAAAATATGTCTATCTTAAGGGAATATTTTTAGAGGAAAAATAGAACCAATTAATGACCTCTGCCATTCGATATTTAGACCACAATATTCAAATCACCACCAATTAAGATTAACTGATAACTACAAAAAATTGTCACAGCAATTTCATTTGTAATATAGTCTGTATAATAAGAGGATATAATTAGAGAAAATTAAGAAAATCTCTCTAGTTAGGGAACACGGAACTTGCCAGAAGGCTAGGTTAGCAACTCAGCCCTCCATGGGTAAATCTGTTCTACTTTAAAAGCTATCAATAAAAAATGATAAAAAAAAAAGATTGTGAAAAGTACCTTATTAAGGTCATAAAAATGCAACTTTTTTATAAACAACTTTAATTATAAGTAAGACAATTTTAAAGACTAGAAACAATTAAGGATCACATAAAAACATTTTTTTAAAAATCTGGTATTTGCTTGTTATAGATTCATTTTGTAAGAGCTTGTTAAAAGCAAATTTAACAAAACAGCTAAGGTGAATGCTGGTACAAATAAATAAGTAAAGCTGAAATCATGTGACACATTCCATAATTCAGAGAGAATGAAAATGTATTTACCTTTCTAGAGGGCCACCAAATTTCTTATAGCTCTTGATAAACCTACCAGAAAATAATTGTTTGGTTTAAATGTATGCTTCACCAGCCATTAAAAAAATATATTAACAACATATATAGAAGAAAATATTTGTTAGTGCAAAAATTCAGAGCATTGTAACTAACAAGAATGAATAAATTATACTACAAACAAAAAACATTAAGATATACTAAGACAAGACATAATTTAACACTCAGAACGATGTTTTGGTATCAATATAAATAAAACAATAGAAGCTAAATTTAATTTTAGAAATTACTTTATTATTTTCACAAGGCAAAAAGAGGTTCAAAGCTCCCTCGAGAAGAGTGTCCAGAATATTTATCAATTGTACAATAACTCCTCACATTCTAAGTGCTGATAAAAGTTGCCTGAATGGCTTTAATTCAGATGTTTGGTATTAATTATACCAACAATGGAAAATGATGGTTTTACTTAAGTAGTTGGCGGATGAGGAAAAGTATCCAGGAAAAGCAGAAGTTGAAATGCTTCTTCAACTAAAGACAGACAGTCCAGTGGTCATAAAAGTACCCTTAGAAAAGCTAATAATGTGTTTAGTTTTCTGGTAGAAAGAATGAGGAAGAACTTTATCAGTCAGGTCTATGATTGAAAAGAAAAGAGTTACAATGGATTGAAAGAAACAATGAACTAGAAATACAAAAATGAAAAATGTTTTTATAATTTCACATGCAAAACTACTACACAAATAAAAGTAAAGCTGTTTGTCATCCCATTCCCCCCTTGAAGAAACAGGTATATATAAACGTATGTTGAAACTACAATTTATCCTGCACCGTCAACCTTACCTCACCTCAATTCCTACTTGGACCTATCAGAAATGCCTTTAACATGGTTATTTTGAAAAAGGAAATCACCTCAGTGTTAAGAAACTAGAAAAATATACAACTAAATTATTACCACAAAAAATTAATAATGTTGGGAGTCATAAATGCAATGAGAATCTTTAATTAAAAAAATCTAATGTATAAAATATACTTTCATTATTCAAAAGGACCACTACAGTAAACCACAAAAATAAAAAAAATTTCAGTAAACAGTTTATCCATGAAATAAATAACATGCAAGGATTAGATGTGAAACTTATTTTTTTCAGTTATAATTAATATCCAAAACCAGAACCACCCAATTCCTACTCAAATAATATATTTACTTCCTCTAAAGCTTCATATTAATTTTTGAAAATTACAGAATTTTACATTTTAGTTTCACCCTCTAATAAAACCACGTTGAAGCAAGACGGTCTTATGTGGTGGTCTTACCGCCTAATTTCGGCATCACTAAATCCTTTAATATTTTCCCGCGGGATGGTCCGTGGTCGCCCACGTTTCTTGGGCCGCCTCCTCTCTGAGGCAGAGTCACTGTCGGACCCGGAGCATCTCCTGCTTCTGCTGCGCCTCCCCTCACTTCCATTGAAGCTAATCTGGGTTTGGAAAACAAACATGTGCCCAAAGCTCAGTTTAAAAAACGTTTATCTTAACAGCAAAGAAAAGCAGCATAAAGATTGTATTTTTAAAATGCTATTTAATGTATCAAAAATAACACATAAATATAACTAAAAAGTAAATAGAAAAATAAAGCATGTTTATAAAGTTTATTAGGAGCCTTACTAATTAAAGCATTCTTATAAAAAGCAAGAAGAAAATGACCATTATCTTTTTGTAGAAGTATAAATTGACAAGCAATTCATCAAATGATGTAAATATAATACAAAATGACACTACCTCACTCATAATTTTTTGAAATAAAAATAACATGCTATTTTTAAAAAATCTATCAACTTGACCCACCCCAAATAAGTAATAATAGCTAATATCGGTAATGGTACATAAAAGTGGATATTCATACACATCTGGTGGGGATTTTGACTTGAGTGTAATTTGGCAATACTACATCAAAAGCCTTAAAAATTATCATTCTATTGACTCAGCAGTATCACTTATAGGCATTTTTCTAGAGATGATTATTAAATAGAAATGTGAGAGAATACTGACAAAATCATGTAGTTAATAAAATAAAAATGTAAATAATCTAAATATACTGAGAAGCCATTAAAAACTGTTACAAAATAAATAACATTCATGATATACTGCAAAGGGAAGAAAACATGTTCCAAATTATTGACTCCAGGGCGGCGCCTGTGGCTCAGTGGGTAGGGCACTGGCCCCATATACTGAGGATGGTGGGTTCCAACCTGGCCCCAGCCAAACTGCAACAAAAAGATAGCCGGGCGTTGTGGCAGGAGCCTGTTAGTCCAAGCTACTCAGGAAGCTGAGGCAAAAGAAGTGCCTAAGCCCAGGTGTTGGAGGTTGCTGTGAGCTGGGATGTGACGGCAGTCTACCAAGGGTGATAAAATGAGACTCTATCTCAAAAAAAAAAAAAAAAATTATTAACTTCAATTTAATCTGGCAAATGATACACATTTAAAAAATTGGAATAATGTCTAATGCAATAATACCATTACTAGTCCTACTTCTGGTTGGACAGATTAAATACTTGCCCTTTTTTTCTGTTCTCCTTCATATCCACTTATTGTTATCCTAACTAGACTGAATAGATATTCGAAAGAAAAAACGCCAGTTGCACATGAAAGCCTATTTGTAACATCCATTATTTGTAATGTGATACATCAAAACATATTCTGCAAGACTTTGGACGTTTTCTAAAGCCTTAGAGTACATAGCCTGAAACCCTGATATGCTGAAAGCTAACTCAAGTCAAGGATGGCATTCCGATCTCAATTCTTTCTAACCTCTTCTTATCTTTTCACATGATGTAACATATTTCTGATCACTTTGGGTTTGCAGAAGTAAACACAAACAGCATATATAGTTACTTTCAAGCAAAAAATGTGTGGCTACAATTCAGCCTGTGATATAGGAAGTTGGTGCTGCCCCCACCCCCAACAGCAAATCTCATCTACAAAATCCTAATTTGTCTAATATCACAGGGCAACTGGTCATCTATAAGGAAAGACAGAAGCTTATGAGAAGAGATGGGACCCGAACAGTGGCTTGTTTGTGAAAAGCACAGGTGGCAGATATCAGACACCATAAAGCAGGTAAGAGAAGTCAGCTAAAACTGCTTAAAGCTCAGTGTCAGCTAAGGAGAGAGACCATTGGACCCTGGGAGCTAAGACACAGGGCAGACGTGCACCTGGGCTCAGGTCTTCTCCACACACCCGCAAAAGGTGTTCACTGGAAAGACTAGAAACACAGAAGACTGGAAAAAAATTTCCCCCACAGTACAAACTTCAACAAGGGAGCAAACAAGGTAACTCTGTGAGGACAGGGATGAAACCTGGCCAGACCCTTCTGACCTGCTGAACTGAGGGCACAGGAGGAGACTTAACCTGGGTGTAGGAAAAGAAGACACAAAAACTCTGCCCTTAGGGGACAGTAGCAGGACAGAGCCTAGAGTGAGCCAAGTCCCTCACCTGCCTCATGCTCAAAGTATCAGGTATCAAAAACTTAGTAAACAGGGTGGCTCAAAGGCATGGGGCACTGGCCCCATATGCTGGAGGTGGCAGGTTCAAACCTAGCCCAGGCCAAAAACTGGAGAAAAAAAAAAAAAAAAAGGAAAGAAAGGAATGCAAGGAAAGAAAGACAGACAGACAGACAGACTCAGTAAACAAAACAGATAACCTTATAATGCAACAATCTAAAAAGTACAAGTTAAGGGAGAAATATTAGGGTGTTTTCCCCTTTTGGCAAAGGATACAATATAACACAGCATTGGTATTGTTATTTGAAAATTTGGTAGGTGTTTGAGTCATAAAAATAAATCTCCCTGATTTTTAAAAATTCCAATTATACAAAGCATGCTCTCTGACCATGACAGAATTAAACTAACAATCAATAAAGATACTTGAAAAATCTCTGAAATATTTAAAACATTTTTAAAAACTCTATGGTTCAAACAGGAAGTCAGAAGGTAAATTATTAAATATTTTGAAATTAAAGAACTAAAACCCCAATATATTTGGAAGATGCAGAAAAAGCAGTGCTTAAGGAACAATTTATAGCACTAAATGACAATATTAGAAAAGATTTCAACTCCAAAAAGAGAGGAGCACATTAAACGAAAAGGAAGAAAAAAGAAAGACTAGAAGACCATGAAACTGACAATGAAAAAAAAAAAAGCAATTAAATCAAAAGTTGATTCTTTGGGGAAGAGACTGGTTCTTTGAAAAGACAAAATTAATTAACCTCTCTCTAGAATGATCTAAAAAATATATCAATATTAAGAATGAAAGAAGGAGGTGGCGCCTGTGGCACAGTGGGTAGGGCGCTGGCTCCGTATACTGAGGGTGGTGGGTTCAAACCCGGCCCTGGCCAAACTGCAACAAAAAAAAATAGCCAGGTGTTGTGGTGGGCATCTGTAGTCCCAGCTACTCGGGAGGCTGAGGCAAGAGAATCACCTAAGCCCAAGAGCTGTAGGTTGCTGTGAACTGTGATACCACTGTCTACCGAGGGTGACAAATGAGACTCCGTCTCTTTAAAAAAAAAAAAAAAATTAAAAAAATAAAGAATGAAAGAAGGGCATCATTAAATATACCACAATGAATGCTTAAAGAGGAGTATGATGAGTAAATGCAACCAGAGAGAAAATGAGCAGACCCTCAAAAGAACAAAACCATCAAACTCACTAAAGAATAGATACTCTGAATAGTTAGTTCCACTCTACACCGACTATTCCCAGAGGAGGATACATTTCTCAACCTGTTACATAAAACACACTATTAGATCAAACACATCACAAAAGAAGCTATGGACCAACACTTCCCACAAACAAACAAAATCGACATCCAGGGTGGATACTCTCATGTTACAGAAATATTTTTTAAATCAGGAGTTACCTGTTTTGCACAATTCCTCATTCTTGGAAGCATATAGATTTCTTCAAGTTCCTTCTGTTTCTCCTCTTCTTCCAATCGTCGTCTTTGATCTTCTGGAATGATTTCCTCCCAATTCTTTGAGTTTCTTTCAGGTTCCAAATCAATGTCATCCTCATCCATATTTGAAAAGTTGGCAACCTGACAAATTTCAGAATTTAATAGAATAACTACAGCAATATAAGAAAAATGATCCTTAAATTCTGTTTTCCTTTTTTAAGGTGAAGGAAGGAGTGGCAATGCAGTGAGACTCCAGCACCTGCAGGTGGTGAGTGGGCTGTGGGGGTCAAACCCCCATGACAAACGGTCCCAGCTCGCGTCTTTAGTAGGGCGAGCTGCTCTAATCAAACCATCTCTAAGAATGCTCCTGCAGGAAGGATGTTCATTTTCCCTACATCACTGCAGTAAAAATAGATGCAGTTAACTGAACAACAAAAATTAAATTATACTATTAGTATGTTAGATAACGTTCTGCAAGAATCCCCAAACCACCAACAGTTCATTTAGGGAGTGCTGTAGAACAACCTAGCAGTATCTTTATGAGCATAAAAACAGGACCTAAAGAGTTATGGGCAGACACCCAGAGTTCTCTGAGATCTCTGATAAATGATTTATGTGACCTAAGCCCTGGTTTCCGCAGAGCCAAAAGAAAGGTATAACAACAGCATATAACTTTTGTGAGGAGTGACTAAGATTTAACTCACTGAAGGTACTGTGCAGAATGTGGCATACAGCAAGGACTCCTAAGATCATCAATATCAATGCATTAAAACATGTAGATAAGTAAATTGAAGACAAGAAAATTATGTTTACTCTACATAAGGAATGAAGCTAAAAAACAGAGTATTTATTCTGTCCTGTTTGTTATTCAAATATCATGGCCTTAAAGCCACTTGCATACAAATTATCAACTCAATGGTGTAAAAATAACCTACATTTACTCTAGTTATCAGTTTTTTCAAATTACCAATTAGTCAAATTAGGGAAAAAGCATTAATGAGACCAATGAGTGAGAACCAGTTTCAGAAATCCCCATCTCTTAAGAGGGTTACTACAGGTGCTCCTTGCCATGGTCTATCTTCCACCAAGCAGCCAGAGAATATCATTATTATCAGAGTTTTATTCACCTGTGTGTTACACTGCAGAGGCTTCATAAACATTTGTTGAAATGATAACATATTCAATTAATCCTTAAAAACTTTAGTCACAGAACATGAGCCTCAGTACAGAAGCAATCACTTAACCTCAGCAACTGGCACTCCACTCACACCAGGCTCAGCTAATGTATGCTGAGCCTCCTGACTCCCTATAACCCTTCAGCCCTCACCAAACAGAGGATATTTAAAATATTAACAAATAGTACCTTACTGCTGACTTTCTCTAACTGATTTGAGTTTTCTTATTGGAGATCATTCTTAAGATAATCTAATATCAGAACTGGTTGTAATAAAAGTCAGCTAAAAGCCTTTATCCTGGAAATGCACATAATAATGAGAACACATGTACCTGAAACCGCTTCATCTGCCAGGCACTCCCCTAGGTGCTCCATCCTGATCAGAGCAACTTATAAAGTGACCTTTGTCTGAACCAGGAATAGATTTTACACAACAGCAAATTTTAACAAAAAACTGTCTTGCTGGGTGGCACATGTAGCTCAAAGGAGTAGGGCGTTGGCCCCATATGCCGGAGGTGGCGGGTTCAAACCCAGCCCTGGCCAAAACCTGTCTTGCTGATGATGTTCAAAGATTAACAAAGCACTATATATGATAAGCTATCTCAACATACATAATTATAAAGAGGAAAGGAAAAAAAAATCTACCTTGAACTGGGAAAGCAATTCATCTCCCACAGTTAAAGGGCCTGGTTCATTCTCATGGGTTTCAGCCCTCTTCAAGATTTCATCTATATCCATTTCCTATAATTAGAAGAAAATTAAATACACCTGAGTCCTGCCTCCTGTCCACTGGCAACTCACGTTTTGGGGAGAAGTTTGGGTTCTCACCTGGGGCTCTTGTTCTTCACCTTCAGGCTCCTTAAAAAGTTCCTCAGCACCAAACTTTAAAATGGCTGATAACTCTTCTTTATTAAAAGGAGTAGAACTAAAAACAGGAAAAACAAATAAAAATATTTAACATTAACAAATAACATTCACATAGCAAATTTATTAATTAACAGACGTAGTCACCTTTTCAGCAGACACATGAGAAAGTCAAGTGAGTGCAGCTTTACCTCTTTAAAAACTCAGGCACTCTAAGCACAGGACATTAAAGAGATTCCCCTTAAAATCATCAATCTATAGAGGTGAAACCACATACTGAATCTATCTTTTTCTGACTAGAAATCAAACCAAAGCCTTCAAAAGTATAACAAACATTAATATGCTATTTCAATGATCTACTAATAGTAAGCAGCCCTTCAAAAGGTGCATCCCCGCCCTCCAGGAGCCCCTGTGGCAGAGCCGCCCACCTGGACGGGGCGGAGCCCGTGTGCAGCACCGTCTTCCCAGTCGTGTCCATCCTCTGAATCACAAGATGGTCTAAAACCATCTTCTTTTTGGCCCTTTCGAGAATATCTTCTTCAACTGATCCCTTTGTAACTAGACGATAAATATTCACCTGTAAAATACGCATAAGGAAACAAACTGAGTAAAAAGGACTTGTTTTGCTGACCAGAAGCGCCCAGACACTGGCACACAGCCCGATGCTCATCCAACATGGAGTTTTCACTGAATATTCAGAAACAAATGGACCCAACCACCTACCTAACAATATGGGTAAAGCTAAAGTTCTTTAATTTAAGAAGCTACTTTCAGACTATGTCCTTTCCTCTTACATTTTGGTTAGGAGATTTTATTTGCTTATTGTTTTTCTGTTATTCTTTAGGAAAGAGCAATTTTTAGATTGCCGTTAAGCTGGGGGAAAAATGGGAGGGGGTGGTAAAGCTTTTGACAGTCTCAGACTGGATCCCTCAATCTTGATACTTTTCATCAATCCATATAAATGCAAAGTTCTACAAATCATTCCCTAAGCCAAGGAAGAAGCCATGACATAAAAAGAAGAACCATCATTTTGGGGTACTTTGTCACTACTATGCCAGACAGCTGTGCAGAGACTGTAAAGTGAGACTGGTTTTTCATTACATAGACAGGAAACCTTGTGAACTTGTGGACGAAACGTAGGCTGACAGAAAAGCAGCACTGAGTTATTCAAATTCTCTTTCAACAGTTAAAATAAGCAAATAAGACATTTTTAAGTTTTTCTATTAAATGAAAAAACATTACACTCTATATATACAAAGAGAACACAGGATCAAAATAAGAGCACAGGATCTTATCAGGCAAGTCACATTAGCTCTGTCAGATGCTCTGGGTGATTCTAACAATTCCTCAGCATCCTAACTGTTAAACAGCAGTAACCGTGTTCCAGTCATCTTCCAATGATCCAATGATACTGGTTTCTCCTCTAAAGGATTTTTAAATCACTTCCAAACATAATTCATGAAAAAGTTAAAAGATTCGAAAATAGTAAAATAAAAGAAATTAAAAAAAAATACCTGCTTTTTTTGCCCAATTCGATGAGCTCTAGCCTGTGCCTGAAGATCATTCTGTGGATTCCAATCAGAATCAAATATAACAACAGTGTCAGCAGAGGCTAAATTAATCCCTAGACCTCCAGCTCTCGTGGAAAGCAAAAAGCAGAAATCCTGTAAGGAATTGTCAATATGCAAAATTTTAATTCTTTTTACTGAATACTCAAAAATAATTATACAATTGACTTTCTGAATTTAAAGAGTGCTTTAGTAATTAAACTGATAGGCAATTTTAATTCTATTATATAAACCTCTAAGCAAGACCAATCAATAAGACTCTGAAATATAAATACACATGGCAATAACAAACACCAAATTTAATACAGTGTCTACTTCTGGTGAAAAAGAAAAGGAAGAGGAAAGAAATAAGGCTTCAATTATAGCTATAAATTTTATTTCTTTAAAAAATAAAATGTACAGGGCGGCACCTGTGGCTCAGTGAGTAGGGTGCTAGCCCCATATACCAAGGGTGGCGGGTTCAAACCCAGCCCCAGCCAAACTTCAACCAAAAAATAGTCAGGCATTGTGGAAGGCACCTAAAGTCCCAGCTACTAGAGAGGCTGAGGCAAAAGAATCGCTTAAGCCCAGGAGTTGGAGGTTGCTGTGAGCTGTGTGATGCCACGGCACTCTACCAAGGGCAATAAAGTGATACTCTGTCTCCATTAAAAAAAAAAAAAAAAAAAAAAGGAGTAGGGCACCATTCCCATATACCGGAGGCGGCAGGTTCAAACCCAGCCCCGGCCAAAAACTGCAAAAATAAAATAAAATAAAATGCACATACTCAAAAAATGCCTAAATGAAAATGAGTTTACTTTAAAGCAAACTGATTGTTCCATACTGAAACTGTATTGGTAAGACTGAAGTTCTTCAACATAAAATACTGACTTAAAAATCTTATTTGTGGCTCAGTGAGTAGGGTGCCGGCCCCATATACTGAGGGTGGTAGGTTCAAACCTGGCCCCGGCCAAACTGCAACAAAAAAATAGCTGGGTGTTGTGGTGGGTGCCTGTAGTCCCAGCTACTCAGGAGGCTGAGGCAAGAGAATCGCTTAAGCCCAGGAGGTGGAGGTTGCTGTGAGCTGTGATGCCACAGCACTCTACCAAGGACAATAAAGTGAGACTCTGTCTCTAAAGAAAAACTTATTTGCTAGTCAAAACTATTGACTAATAAAACTATTCTTTTAACCAAACTACAGACATGATTAAAATACAATGTCTAACATCAAATGTAATGTAAAGACTGAAGCAAAATTATTTACACAATGTTAAAAGTGTTCATACCTCTGATCCCTCAGCATTAAAATGATCTAGAGCTTGTTTCCTCAGTTCTCCTTTTATTGATCCATCTAATCTCTAGGAAAAAAAGAGATTAAAATACCATACGTAAGTGAACTTAAATGCAAAAAAACAATTAAAATCAATCACAAAATGCAGTACGAAAGTTTGATGTGTCCAGCAGTGCCTGTGGCTCAAGGAGTAGGGCACTGGCACCATATGCTAGAGGTGGTGGGTTCAAACTCAGCCCTGGCCAAAAAACTACAAAATAAAAAAATATTTAAAAAAAAAAAGAAAGTAAGTTCGACGTGTCCTTTGCCAAGACTCTCTGAGAGGAATGTCCTTGTGAAACAAGGAGGGGTGGACGCTACCCCACCCCCCAGCTGTGCTCCACAAGAGCAGCGGTCAGCTAAGGCTGAGACTCACTGTGAGAGAGAGGTTAACAAATGCATACTTGTTTGCAAACACCCAAAACAAGTTTCCTGACATAATATTGTACTATACTCTCATTATTTTATAATCTATTTTGCCTTTATATAAATGTTGGTATAACAAATTAAACTGATTCTCAGATCCATCAATAGGTTATAACCCACAGTTTTGTGATTTTTTTTGAAAGACTGAATAAGTACAGTATGATTACTGGAACAGCATTAGTGTTGACCAAGAGTGTAGATATACAAATTACTGAGTCCTACCTCAGACCTACTACATAAAGGAAACTTTGAGGAAAGGGCTCAGCAGAAGCGCTCCAGTTAACCTAACACACTCTCTAGCTGAGAAAGCCCCGCTGTGAGGCAGCACAGGTGTTAGCTAAAAACTGGCCCATCTGAGTGGCTCACTCACTAATTAGCCTCTTTTCCACAGATTTTTTCTCCATGTCAGTTTCCTTCTCAGTAAAATAGGCAAAAAAAAAAAAAAAAAAGGCAGTGGGTGGCTCAGCACCAGCCCCATATACCAAGGGTGGGGGGTTCAAACCCAGCCCCGGCCAAACTGCAACAAAAAATAGCCGGGCGTTGTGGTGGGTGCCTGTAGTCCCAACTACTTGGGAGGCTGAGGCAAAGAATCACCTAAGCCCAGGAGCTGGAGGTTGCTGCGAGCCGTGATATCACTACACTCTACAGAGGGCAATAAACTGAGACTCTGTCTCTAAAAAAAAAAAAAAAGAAAACGGCAGTTCCCTCTCCCCCCCCAGACTAGAGAGAGGACTCAGTGAGAGACAGGAAAACCCCAGCACAGTGCCTGACATATACTGACTGCTTATTAAGCTTTAGTATTTCACTCTAATTATAAATAGCAATTACTGTACGATTACTAACAGACCAGAAATTACTTGCCTCCTATGATCTGTGCATTTAACTGATGGATTAAACTAATACTTTTATCTTTCAACCTTTGCTACTACATAATTTTAATTCTAAAAATGAAAACATGTGGAAACAATTTAAATAATTTATGCTAAATGATTTAGCTTAAGTGAAATGGTCTCAATTGTTCTACAACGGACAAAGATGTCCAAAATTAAAAAAAAATTAAAATGTTCTTTTCCACTAAAAAATCATAATTAGTAAAGATTTATAGAAAATAGTGGTATATCAATTATGGAATGGCCTTAAAAAATCTAAAATGCTACCGTCTGGGAAGTGACCCAGGGATGAGGGGTGGGAAGAGAACTCGTGCTGTCAACCCTCCTGTACTGTCCTTCTTGTTGGCCACATGTGCCAAATTAATTCCTTTTAAAACAAACCAACAGGGTTGGCACCCGTAGCACAGTAGTTACGGTGCTGGCCATATGCACCAAGGCTGGTAGGTTTGACCCTGGCCTGGGCTAGCTAAACAACAATTGCAACTGCAACAAAAAAAATAGCCAGGCATTGTGGAGGGTGCCTCTAGTCCCAGCTACTTGGGAGGCTGCAGCAAGGGAATTGCTTAAGCCCAAAAAAGTTTGAGGTTGCTGTGAGCTGTGATGCAACGCACTCTACTGAGGGTGAGATAGTGAGACTCTGTCTCAAAAAAAAAAAAAAAAAAAAAATGCGGTGTGGTAGCTCAGTGCTCAGTGGCTAGAGAAGCAGACACATACACCAAGGCTGGCAGGTTCAAACCCAGCCCGGGCCTGCCAAACAATGACAAATAAAACAGAAAAATAGCCAGGTATTGTGGCGGGTGCCTGTAGTCCCAGCTACTTGGCGAGGCTGCAGCAAGAGAATCTCTTAAGCCCAAGAGTTTGAGGTTGGCGTGAGCTATGACACCACAGCACTCTATCCAGGGTGACAGCTTGAAACACAGTCTCAAAGAAAAAAAAAATTTTATATATATATAAATACATATATAAATACATATAGACATATATATATATATATATATGTATACACACACACACACAAAATATAAAATAACATAAAGTAAAAAAACCAATACTAGGGTAAGAGGAGGACAAGGAACAAAAGGACAAAGCGATGGTTAAAGGGCATACAGGTCCCTTTCCGAAGTCACAGAAATTTACCATGTGATGATCATACATAACTGAAAACGTAACAAAAACCACTGACCTGTGCACCTCGGTGTGGGTGAATTGTGTGGTATGGGAATTATATTTCAATAAAGGTGTTTTAAAAACCTCAGCTAGGGCGGCACCTATGGCTCAGTGAGTAGGGCGCTGGCCCCATATACCCGAGGGTGGCAGGTTCAAACCTGGCCCCGGCCAAACTGCAAGAAAAAAAACAGCCAGGTGTGGCGGGCACCTGTCGTCCCAGCTACTTGGGAGGCTGAGGCAAGAGAATTGACTAAGCCCAGGAGTTGGAGGTTGCTGTGAGCTGTGACGCCACGGCATTATACCGAGGGTGACAAAGTGAGACTCTGCCTCTAAAAAAAAAAAAGGAAAAAAAAAAATTTAAAAACCTCAGCTAATGGCACTCTTCTACTCCTACCCCAAAAGAATACATATTCTCAATCATGTTCATCTATAACCAAACACCAGTCCTTCCCACCACTTACCAGAATCGTGATATTATATTTGTAATTACTGTTTAGTGCCTGTCTCCCACACCACACCAGACTGTAAGCTCTAGCAAAGCAGGGATATGTGTTGAGTTTCATTCTTATAACTCTACTCCTGCTTTACTACCTGCATTAAATATACAGTTTACTTGCTGTACATACTGAACGTCTGCTATGACATGATTCAGTAAAATGCTGTAAGGATTAAATAAAAGCATTAGATGGGAAATACTGAAAAGAGCAGCTGACTTACCAGTCAATGTTGGCTTTGGTTATAGGGAACAGACTTCAACATACATTGTGAACAGAGGGAAGGAATGTAAGCCTATTTCTGGTCTTTGGTTTCTTCCCTAAAGTATCTTTTATTCCACAAACTATGCATCAGATGTGAGCATGTCAGTCACCACACCTGGGCAGTAATACCAACTAGGGTGGGCTTGCTCTTTCATTCTCCAGACTAAGTCCTAACACACAAATCTCCCCTTTTATATCTGTCCAATCATGAAAACTGCCTTAATTCAGTTCTTAAAATATAAAACAATCAAAGAAGAGAAAAAATTAAAATAACAATTAGAGAAAAGAAAATTTGCCTTCTTATTAAGTGTGAAGAAGAAAAAAGGACATGGCAAATATAACTGAAATGCTTACTTGAAAAGGAAACTGGCGGTACTTCAAATACTCGGCGAGTATGTCTAACATCCGCACCATCTGAGAGAAGATCAGCACTCGGCTGCCTCGTTCTCTCAGGCGAATTAACAGCTTGTCAAGAAGAATTAGTTTTCCACTACTACGAATTAAGTGCTAAGAAAATAATTTAAAACTGTTATTACATGTTAAAAGAAGCAAATAATACAAATTATTCATTTAACACTTCAGTTGTTTTAATTATTTTCAGTTGAGATTTTAAACTTTCCTAAAGTTACGAAACAATTTACTTCAGTTTTCAAAATTTTCTACATTTACCATTTTGCTTTATGATTTCAGTTAAAACTTTCCTTATCATTTCACTTAACCTAGGGTATTAATTGAATTTCAAAAGGGAAAAACACACTATTTCACTTTGCTAGTTATTGTAACTACATTATAGTATTTCTCCATAAATTTTAGCCACAAATACTATGGGAACAGCAATTGAGCAATCTGAGGCTTAAAATGAATAATAAGCAAATGCATTCTAATGTGAGTGCATACTGGCCACTGACCCCGTCCCTCAGGGCATGTCTACAGCTGGACTGCAGCTGTGCATTCAGACAGGCCCTTCTGATTTCTCCTTCACAAGTGCTGGGAAGGGTTAACAACTAAGGCTACGATGTCCATTAGACTACCACTTGTGAAATCATAAATTTAATATAATCACTATTAATGATTTCCCCCCCAAATCATGAATATACTGTGGGATTTTTGCTGGATAAGTTACTACAGGCCACAGCTTGAGAATTCTAATTTTAGAAAATTATTCAAAATAATTAGATGAGAATTTAGGAATCTTTTTTAATGAAGATTAAAAAGTGAAGAACATTATTTAAATGCACCATTAACTAAGTGAACTTCCAACCGATATTACAGCACTGTGCCATTTCAATTATAACTCAACATTTCTAGAATTTTACTTTAGCACAAATAACCATACAAATTCTTACTTGTAAGGCCTCCTGTTTATTATAGAATTCATTATTATCTGGTGGTTTAATGAGGTAGCAATGGTTACAACATTTCTTTAGCTCCATCATAATGTTCAAAAAGCCTGAGGTACTGCCCTTGGAACCTTTGCTGAGGGCTTTGTAATTCCTAGTTAAAATCCACCTTTTAAAAAAAATCATAAAAATGATATTTAGTAGAACAATTACCAAGATGAATTCTAAAACCATTTTTTACCCTTAATACCAAAGCAAAACTGTACCATCATGAAACTCATAAATGGGTGTACCATGGACTCAGTCTCTTTTACAAGACTTACAAGAACACACAGCTTGTTATCTGAACCATCAATGATACACAGTAAAGGCGTGATGTAACCTAGTGAGTATAGGTGACTATGTCTACCCTCAATTTTTCTAATTTTCCACAAATAAAAGGTATTACTATTTTTTTAACAAAGCCAATACCAAAGTTAAAATGCCATAATTTTGCACTACAAAATATATCCTTGCCATAAATTAAAACCTGAATCTAAGCAAGCATCTACATCTACCCACCAATCTATAGCAAATATAAGGGATATTGTTAAACTACTCCAGAGAGATGTACTGTGCAATATATAGATTGTAGAAATATTCTACAGAATAATTATTTTCCTTATCAAATAGATTGTGAGAAAAAAGGCAAAAAGAAGAACCTATAGATAAGACTTAAAAAGGCAAATCAACTGCCATATGAACCTTATTTTAATCCTGATTCAACCAAACTTTAAAAAAAGTGTTGGATCCAACAGAAAATGTGAATATTTACAGTGAATACTGGTATCAAGAAATTATTGTTGAAATTTTAATGTGATATTCCTAGGTTTGGAATAAAAAAAAAAAAGATGAAAGGGGGATACTAGTTTTTATTTATTTATTTATTTTGAGACAGAGTTGCACTGTTGCCCTTGGTAGAGTGCCATGGGATCATAGCTCACAGCAACCTCAAACTCTTGGGCTCAAGCAATTCTCCTGCCTAAGCCTCCTGAGTAGCTGGGACTACAGGCACCCACCACAACACCCAACTATCTTTGGAGACAGGGGTCTTGCTCTAGCTCAGAACCTGTGAGCTGAGGCAATCCACCTGCCTCGGCCTACCAAGTGCTAGGATTATAGACATCACCACACCCAGCAGGATACTAGTATTTTTTTAAATCAGTTACTAGAGGTACATAGAAAAATATGAATGGAACAATTATATTTCTGATTTGCCTCAAATGGAGAGGGCAGTGGGTGTGGCTAGAAATGGAACAAGATTGGCAAAGACTTGAAACAGAAGCTGAGTAATGGGTACATGGGAGTTCATTATGTAATCATCTTTCTGCGTATGTCTAAAATTTTCCGTAAGAAAAACCTGAAGATTATGCAGTAAATATATTTTTAAATGTATGGCACTTACGGATTTTACCATGAAATATAAGCATTCCTGGACTTCAAGTGTACACAACTGTAATATCTCATTTTATGCAACTGAATATTCAAATAGATATTAGAACAGATTTTCCTTTCTGATTCTTGAAAAAACACTACTATATAGATCCTGACATAGAAAACTTACACGAGTATGATCTGTTAATATTCTTCAAAAAGCAGAGAGCCCAAAATTTTGTTCTAAGTTTCTCTCTCTGGACTCTACCTCCACCTGTCTTTTACCACAATTACATAATGCATCAGCACCATGGAAATCCCAAACGTTAAAAGGAACTCTCTGTATAGTAACATTTTAATATCTAGTAAAGCAATAAACGCTAAGTTAAAAGATGAATTATGATTCTGGATGTGCCATCACATCTCCCCTTCCACCTTATGCTGCAGAATAAATCTGCTCTAAAATAGGTTTATCCTAAAAACCACTGTGAAAGCTGCCACTGTTCTAAGACTGTTTATGGGGCAGGTGGAGGCACTATGGTGAGGACAGGAACAGAGAGGGTTGTTCAGAACAGGTGCTCTATGTACAGATAGCTTACTTGTAATATTGTTTCTGTAAAGCACTCATTTCCATTCTTAAAATCTGCTCCACTTTGGCAGGAAGAGATTTTTCCACGTCCTTCTTAACACGTCGTAACAAGAATGGCTCGAGCTCCTTGTGAAGGCTCGCATAGCCATACTCCCTGCCTTTGCCATGTTCTTCCTCAAAATCTTCCCAGGAGGAAAACCTTTAAAAGTTTAAAAAAAAAAAAAAAGGAACAATCACTGAAAAAGTCAAACTGCATTTAAGATTATTCAGGATAGCCATCTATAAACAAAACACTATTGATTTTTAGTGAGAAAAAATTAGCTGAAATTAATCGCTTACAGAAAGCTCCCTTCTAAGAAGTCCACTGTATGTTTGAATAGAGTATTAAATATAAGTAGTTTTACAAGTTTGAGTCTCCTTGAGTTAAATATATATGAAGTATTTTCAAGTGTAACAGTAATTACCACTAAAATAATTCTTTAAAAACGTACTTCTGAAATTCCGGAGCTATTGAAAAATAATATACATGTGGCTTTGGGGAAATGACTTACCCTTACTTAGGCTAGTTTTCCTTACTTAGAAAATGAGATTACCAAGACCCACTGTTGTTACTGCTAGTGTTAAACACAAAGAACTGGTATCGTTTTAGATCTTCCAACAGGTATATTTTGAAAACGTGCAAAATGAGCTGCTGAAATTTTATTATACACAGCTTAAGTCTATTTATAAAACTGTTGCTGGACAAAGTGGCTAGCACCAGCAGTCCCAGTTACTCAGCAGGCTGAGGTAGGACGATCACTTAAGCTCAGGAGTTAAGAGAATGCAGTAAGCTATGATTGTACCACTGCACTCCAGACCAGGCAACAGAGCAAGACTTCATCTCTATATTTAAAAAAGGAAAAAGTTGACTCGGCACCTGTGGCTCAAGTGGCTTGCGCCAGCCACATACACCTAACTAAGGTGGCAGGGTCGAATCCAGCCCGTGCCCGCCAAACGACAATGACAGCTGCAACCAAAAAATAGCCGGGCATTGTGGTAGGTGCCTGTGATCCCAGCTACTTGAGAGAGTAGGAGGCAGGAGACTCGCTTGAGCCCAGGAGTTGGAGGTTGCTGTGAGCTGTGATGGCACAGCACTCTACCCAGGGTGACAGCTTGAGGCTCTGTCTCAAAGAAAAAAGGGAAAAAGTTTACAAAACTGAAAAATTCAAATATTAGTACAAACACTGACCCCATTTCCTTTTTTCTTTCTTAATAATTTGTGATCCAATGTTTAGGGCAATAAAGCCTAGTACTGACTTTATTAGCTGCAATAATTATTTTCTTGCTAACCATTCCCATATATAACTATGATCAAAATTGTAAATTCTGAGTTTGTCTTACTTTTCTGGCATAATGAAATGTAGCAAAGACCAGAGTTCCTTTAGGGAGTTTTGTAGAGGAGTTCCAGTGATAAGGAGACGGTGATTGGACTTAAAATCTATCAGAGTTTTATACAGAAGAGAGTCATCATTCTTTAATCGATGTGCTTCATCAACACCTATAAATGCCCAATTGAGACCTCCAAGGAATGCCTTAAAATGAACAGAAAAACACAGTTAATATTTTGAGAATAAAATGGGGTTCAAATTTAGTCTTCCCATTTAATCTGAACTCAAATGATTAAAGTGAGGCTAATTAAAAATAAACTTACCTAATTTACCAAAATAAATTATTGTTTCAAGTTTATTGGAATCTCCAAATCAAGTAACTAAGCATTCCTTCTATAACTAACTTAACCTTTAGAGTGTAGTAATATCAAGCCAGTTTTTATTAGCTTATACACTAATAATAAAGGGGGAAAACCCAACAGTATTTAAAAATTTCACAAAACATTTTTAGCTTAAGCCCAGTGGAGGTCTGTATTAAGGTCAGTGTGAAGAAATTATGATAGCAATTTAGGGCAGTAAAGTGTTCCAAGGGAGGGGTAACTCACTACCTGACTTTCATGAACACGTATCTCTAATACATAAACTTAGGTCTCTGACTTAAAATACAAGGGAAGTCTGATTCTGCCATTTAATAGCTGTGTGACCAGTGGCAAATTCACACAACTCTTGAGTTTCTTTTCTTGAGACTAAGTTACTTTCTTTTCAATACGGTACAGAAAGCAAATACCTTATAAGATAGATGGGAGCAGATGCAAACTACAAAACGTTTAGGAAAAAAGCTTCACTGCTTCACAAAGTAGCAGATTAATGCTGCTCGGAACCTTCCTCCTCCTTTTTTATTTTGTTGAGATAGTGTCACTATGTCACCCTGGGTAGAGTGCCATGAAATCACAGCTCACAGCAATCTCAAACTCCTGGGCTTAACTGATTCTCTTGCCTTAGCCTCCCAAGTAGCTGGGACTGCAGGTGGCCGCCACAATGCCCAGCTGTTTTCTTTTGTTGTCCTTGCAGCTGTCATTGTTCTTTAGCAGCTTCAGTGCATGTGGCCCACACCCTAACTGCTGAGCTACAGGCGCTGAGCATGAACCTTTCTCTTCTTTACAAAGCAGTGGACACTACTATAAACTGGTCTCATTTAAGAGCTGGCAAGCTTTTTCTGTAAAGGGCCAAATGGTAAATATTTAAGACTTTGCAAACTAAAACCTAGTCTCTATCATACATACTTTATAACATCCCTTTAAGCGTAACCCTTTAAAACTTTTAAAAATGTAAAAGCCATTCCTAGCTTGAGAGGCATACCACTACCACTACCAGACTGTAGTTTGCTGGCCTATGATTTAAGCCAGGGGTCCTCAAACTTTTTAAACAGGGGGCCAGTTCACTGTCCCTCAGACCGTTGGAGGGCCAGACTACAGGCCCCAGGATGAGTCGGCTAGTAAGCAGGAGGCAGCCATGGCAAAAACACCTGGTGGGCTGGATAAATGTCCTAGGCGGGCTGCATGTGGTTTGAGTACACCTGATTTAAGCTGTCCTCTCATCTTGCTCACAACATATGATGATGAAGGAAAACTGACAACAAAACACAGGTAATAAATACCTTATCCTTCAATAAAATTTCATTAAGTTGTTAACAATACATTAACAACAAACAAAAAACACAGGTAATACATTACAACAAACAAAAAACACAGGTAATACATTACAACAAACAAAAAACGCAGGTAATACATACCTTATCCTTCAATAAAATTTCGTAAGTTGTTAACAATATATTAAATTTTAATCTTTTGGTCTGAGGATGCATCCATTCATGAGTCCTTATCTAGCAAGCAATTTGAAGAATATCAAGAAAAACATTAGGCAAATTACGCGCTTACTTAAATATCTAAATTAAAAGCCCATTCAAAATATATGAAAAACTGCGTAATGTTCAGGTAATATTCATTTAACAGTCAAACATGCTATATGTTGATCTTATCATAAATAGAATGTAAATGCCAAGCATATCAAAACTAAACAATTTTAATACACATCTTTCCCTAAAGAAAACTGTCATCTAACAAAACACAAGTGATTAATTCATTTAATAACACATTTATCGGCCAGGAGCAGTGGCTCACGCCTGTAATCCCAGCACTCAGGAAGGCTGAGGTGAGTGGATTGCTTGATCTTAGGAGACCAGCCTAAGCAAAAGTGAGAGCCTGGCTATATAAAAAATAGAAAAACTAGCTGGGTCTTAACGGTGAGCACCTGTGATCCCAGTTACTTGGGAGGCTGAAGCCAGAGGATTGTGTGAACTACAATGACAACATGGCACTCTACCCAAGGCAACAGAATGACTTTGTCCCTCATATGATGTCTCAGGTTTGCTTCACAATGATCAGAAGGATAGAGGAGTGTGCAGAGGTACAGGCAAAATGAAAATGGCAATAAGTTAAAATTGTAAAACTAGGCTCGGCACCTGTAGCTCAGTAGTTAGGGCGCCAGCCATGCACACCACAGTTGGTGGGTTAGAATCCAGCCAGGGCCTGCCAAAACAACAAGATAACTACAACCCAAAAATAGCTGGGCGTTGTGTTGGGCGACTGCAGTCCCAGGAACATGGAGGGCCGAAGCAAGAAAACTGCTTAAGCCCAAGAGTTGGAGGTTGCTGTGAGCTGCGACATGAGCTACAACACCATGGCACTCTACCAAGGGCGACAGCTTGAGACTCTGTGTCAAAATTAAAAAAAAACCTATAAAACCAGTGGCTCGGCACTGTAACTCAGTGGTTAGGGCACGGGCCACATGCACTGGGGCTGATGGGTTTGAACCTGGCCTGGGCCTGCAAAACAACAATGTCAACAACAAAAACAAAAATAGCCAGGCCTGTGGCAGGCACCTGTAGTCCCAGCTACTCAGGAGGCTGAGGCAAGAGAATCGTTTAAGCCCAAGAGCTGGAGGTTGCTGCAAGCTATGATGCCCACAGCACTCTACCGAGGGCGACAAAGTGAAACTGTCTCAAAAAAAAATAAACTTGTAAAACTACAGATGTGAACATGATGGCTTATCTTCTGTCTGCTTTCACATATATTTGAAATGTTCCATTAAAATTAAAAACATGAATACTAAACTAAAATTGATTTTTATTATACCCAATCCAACATGTATTTAATACTTAATTGTGGCAATTTAATTATGCCAGAAGCTAAGACAAAAGAAAACTACTTATCCTCAAAGACAAGTATGTCTTTATTTCTGGGTGTGATGGTAAATAGCTTACCATATTTCTGCTGTTAATGTCACCTAAGTAAACCACAGCATTCATCTGAGAGGCCCACGTCTGGATCTCTCTCTGCCAGGAAGTGAGAGTCGAGAGGGGCACCACGAGCAGAAAAGGCCCATATAGCTGGTGCTCATGAAACAAGTAGTTCAGAAAGGAGATGGTCTGTATTGTCTTCCCCAGACCCATCTCATCAGCAAGTATACAATTGTTTCCTCTACAACATTCAAAGAAAAAAAACCACATGGAGTTTAAGCTGGACATATCCAAAGAAAACTTTTTTATATCACATATATGCATTTACATGAAGTTAAATAAAATGAATCTCATAGCTATAATATAGAATATGCAATTTTTATTAGCTACAAATATAAACATAAACACATTAGGCTAAAGAGTCAATCACTAATATTGTAAGTAAACTAAAGAGAGTTTGATGAATCTAATTAGAAATAGCAAAAAAAAATTATTATATTTAATCAATTACAAAGCTAAAACACGATTCATCAACTAGTAGTGGAGTCTAGATACATTAAGTAAAAAGTATATAGAAAAAAACAAGGGAAAAACCATAGCTACAATGCAGCCTAGAGAGTAACATATATTCTTTAGTGATTGATTGATTATTGGGGATTCATTGAGGGTACAAGAAACCAGGTTACACTGATTACATTTCTCAGGTAAAGTACCTCTTATAATTATGTCTTGCCCCCAAAAGGTGTGGCACACACCAAGACCCCACCACTCTCCCTCCATCTCGCTCTCTGTTCTTCCTTTCCCCTACTCCTCCCTCCTTTTTCTCTCTGCTCTCCCCTTCCCCCACCCCCACTGTGTCATTAATAGTTAATTGTCCTCATTATCAAAATTGAGTAAATAGGATTCATGATTCTCTATTCTTTGTTTTTTTAAGAGACAAGCGTCTCACCCTGTAACCCTTGGTAGAGTGCCATGGCATAAAAGCTCACAGCAACCTCCAACTCTTGGGCTTAGGTGATTCTCTTGCCTCAGCCTCCAGAGTAGCTAGGACTACAGATGCCACAACGCCCAGCTATTTTTTTGTTACAGTTTGGGCGGGGCTAGGTTTGAACCCACCACTGATGGGGCCGGTGCCCTACTACAGGGGTCCTCTAACTTTTTAAACAGGGGGCCAGTTTACTGTCCCTCAGACCGTTGGAGGGCCAGACTGCAGGCCCCGGGAAGAGTCAGCTGCTAAGCAGGACAGGCAGAGGTGGCAAAAACACCCAGCGGGCCGGATAAATGTCCTAGGCGGGCCACATGTGGCCCACAGGCCGTCGTGTGAGGATGCCTGCCCTACTCACTGAGCCACAGGCATAGCCCTGTTTCTCCATTCTTAAGATACTTTACTAATAATGTGTTCCACTTCCATCCAGGTTAATACAAATGCTATAAAGACTCCATATTTTTTGTTAATCCATTCCTGGTTTGGTGGGCACCTAGGCTGTTTCCACATTTTGGCGATTATAAATTGAGCTGCAATAAACAGTCTAGTGCAAGTATCCTTATGATAAAAGCATTTTTTTCCTTCTGGGTAGATGCAGGATCAAATGGGAGGTCTAGCTTAAGTTGAGGGTTCTCTATACTTCCTTCCAAAAAGGTTGTTTGCAATCCCACCAGCAGTGGAAAAGTGTTCCCTTCTCTCCATATCCACACCAGCAACTGCAGTTTTGAGATTTTGTGATGTGAGCCATTCTCGCTGAGGTTAGATGGTATCTCATAGTGATTTTGATTTGCATTTCTCTAATAATTAGGGAAGATGAGCATTTTTTCATATGTTTGTCAGCATTCATCTGTCTTCTTCAGAAAAGGTTCTATTCAGGTTTCTTGCTCATTGATCTATGAGATTATTGGCTTTTTTCATGTGGATTAATTTGAGTTCTCTACAGATCCTAATTATCAAGCTTTTGTCTGATTCAAAATATGCAAATATCCTTTCCCATTGTGTAAGTTGTCTATCTGCTTTGGTGGTTGTCTCCCTAGCTGTACAGAAGCTTTTCAGTTTATTTATTTTTGTTGCTGTTGGAATTGCCACAGCAGTCTTCTTCATGAAGCTTTCCCCAGGCCAGTATCTTCTAGTGTTTTTCCTATGCTTTCTTTGAGGATTTTTATTGTTTCATGCCTTAAATTTAAGTTCTTTATCCATCTTGAATCAATTTTTGTGAGTGGAGAGGTGCGGGTCCAGTTTCAGTTTTTTCCCCTGTGGATATCGAGTTCTCCCAGCACCACTTACTGAATAGGGAGTCTATCCCCCCACAGTATGTTCTTTTTTTGGTTTATGGAAGATTAGGTAGTTATAAGTTGTTAGTTTCATTTCCTGGTTTTCTATTCAATTCCAAATGTCTATATCTATTTTTGTGTCTGTACGATGCTGTCTTGACCACTATGGCTTTGTAGTACAGCCTAAAATCTGGTATGCTAATGCCCCCGGTTTTGTTTTTATTAGTAAGAACTGCCTTAGCTATACATGGTTTTTGCTGGTTCTTTACAAAATGCAGAATCATTTTTTCCAAGTCTTGAAAGTACGATGTTGATATTTTAATAGGAATGGCATTGAATCAGTAGATTGCTTTGGAAAAGTATAGACATTTTAACAATGTTGATTCTTCCCAGCCACAGTATGAAGCTATGGTGAAGGGAGTCTTTGAAGGTATGGTGAATGAGTTGTGTTCCTTAGCCTCTCATCTTGACTGTTATTGCCGTATACAAAGGCTACTGATTTGCTTTTATATCCTGAGACATTACTGTATTTTTTGATGACTTCTAGGAGTCTTGTGGTTGAGTCTTTGGATTTCTCTAAGTATAACATCATATCATTAGCAAAGAGGGAGAGTCCGACCTCCTCTGCTGCCATTTGGATGCCCTTTATTTTCTTGTCTTGCCTAACTGTATTGGCTAGAACTTCCAGCACTATGTTGAATAGCAATGGTGACAGAGGACGACCTTGTCTGGTTCCAGTTCTAAGAGAAAAAGCTTTCAGTTTTACTCCATTCAGTAAAATATTAGCTGTGGGTTTGCCATAGACAGCTTCTATCAGTTTTAGAAATGTGCCACTTATGCCTATACTCTTCAGTGTTCTAATTAGAAAAAGATGCTGGATTTATTGGATGCTTTTTCTGCATCTATTAAGAGGATCATATGGTCTTTCTTTTTGCTTCTGTTAATACAGTGGATAATGTTTATGGACTTGCGTATGTTAAGCCAGCCTTGCATCCCTGGGATGAAACTTACTTTTATGATGTATGACTTTTTTGGTGATAAGCCGTAATCTATTAGCTAGGATTTTGTTGAGAATCTTTGCATCTATATTCATTAGTGAAACTGGTCTGAAATTCTCCTTTTTAGTTGGGTCTTTTCCTGGTTTTGGTATCAGGGTGATGTTTGCTTTGCAGAAGGTGTTGGGGAAGATTCCTTTATTGTTTCTTTAATCTCAGTGCTTGAAATTGGTCTGTTCAGGAACTCTGTTTCTTCCTGGCTAAGCCTAGGGAGAGGGCATGATTCCAAATATTGATCAATTTCCTTCACATTGCCAAATTTCTGGGCATAGAGTTTCTGGTAGTATTCAGAGATGAACTCTTGTATCTCTGTGGCATCAGTTATTATTTCCCCTTTATCATTTCTGATTGAGGTTACTAGAGATTTTACTTTTCTATTTCTAGTTAGTGGCCAAAGGTCTATTTATTTTTTCAAAAAACCAACTCCTTGATTAATTTTCTGAATGATTCTTTTGTTTTCAATTTCATTAATCTCTGATTTAATTTTGGCTATTTCTTTTCTTCTGCTGGGTTTAGGCTCAGATTGCTCTTCTTTTTCCAATTCCATAAGATGGCTTATGAGTTTGCTGATGAGTGCTATAGGCATCTAAAGTGATAACTTTTCCTCTCAAAACTGCTTTTGCAATATCCCACAGGTTTCGGTAGCTTGTATCTTCATTGTTGTTGTGCTCAAGGAAGTAAATGATTTTTCCTTTTATTTTTTCCTGTACCCAACTGTCATTCAACAGAAGGTTGTTTAATTTCCATGCCTTTGTGTGGGGTTGAACATTTTTGTTGGAGTTGAGTTCTACCTTTAGTGCCTCATGGTCAGAGAAGATACAAGGTAAAATCTCAATTCTTTTGATTCTGTTGAGGTTTGTTTTGTGTCCTAGGATATGATCAATTTTGGAGAATGTTCCATGGGGTGATGAGAAGAATGTGTGTTCTTCATCTTTGGGATGGAGTGCTCTCTATGTGTCTATCAAGCACAATTCTTGTAGGGTCTCACTTAAGTCCCTTATATCTTTGTTTAATTTCTGTTTAGAGGATCTGTCCAGCTATGTAAGAGGAGTGTTAAAGTCCCCTGTTGTTATGATATTATAGCGTATCATATTGCTCAGACTGAATAAGGTCTGTTTCAACAATCTGGGAGCATGTAAATTGGGTGCATAAATCTTTAGAATTGAAATGTCTTCTTACTGTACTTTTCCCTTAACTAATATAAAGTGACCATCTTTGTCTTTTTTGACTTTAGTTGCTTTAAATCCACATGTATCTGAAAATAAAATTGCAACTCCTCTTTTTTCTTCTGAATTCCATTTGCCTGAAAAATTGTCTTCCAAACCTTAACTTACGAATTTTGTTTTTTGAAGCTAGGTGTGTTCCTGCAGACAGCAAATGGATGGCTTGTGTTTTTTAGTCCAGTCAGCCAATCTATGACTCCTCAGTGGGGAATTCAAGCCATTAACATTTATTGAGATAACTGGTAAGTGTGGTAGTATTCTATTCATCTTATTTTGTGAGAGTCCATTGCTTAGTTTTATCTTCTGCATCATTGTGGAAGTTAGGATGTGTTCTTTAATTTAAGTTCTTACTTCTGCTGTTGATCCACTGTGATGGTCAGTGTGTAGAATAGGTTCAAGTATTTCCTGTAGAGCTGGTCTTGTTGCGGCAAATTTCCTCAATGTTTGTATATCAGTAAATGATTTGCTTTCTCTGTCAATTTTAAAGCTTAGCTTAGCAGGATATTAGAATTCTGGGCTGGAAATTATTCTGTTTAAGTAGATTAAAGGTAGATAACCATTGTCTTCTTGCTTAAAAAGTTTCATTAGAGTAGTCTGGAGTCACCCTGATGGACTTGCCCCTGTGGGTCAACTGGTGCTTACTCCTGGCAGCTTGAAGAATCTTTTCTTTTGTCTTGACTTTGGACAGGTTCATCACAATGTGCCCTGGAGAAGCTCTGTTAGAGCTGAAGTGACCTGGGGTCCGATATCCCTCTGAAAGGAGTGTATCAGCATCTTTGGTGATATTTGGGGTATTTTAATTTATAATATTCTCTAGTATGGCTTCTATTCTCCTGGGGCATTCTTCTTCCCCTTCTGGAATACTTGTAACTGGTATGTCTGAATGCTTCATAAAGTCCCATAATTCTGTTAGGGAACATTCTGCTTTCTCTCTATTCTTTTCTGCCTCTTAATCTGAGTTATCTCAAGAGCTTTGTCCTCTACCTCTGAGATTGTTTCTTCGGCATGGTCTAATCTGTTGTTGTGAGGCAAGAGAGTAAAAGCAGAGCTAAAGATCTGCCCTAGTCACTCTGTATAGGCATCAGCCAAACACTCTGTAACACTCCTACCTCTACTGCAGCAGATCTCTCTGTTATCTGTAGGCCCTTCCCTGGGTATGTGCTGGGCCTAGATAGTAACCTTGCAACTTCCTTAACCTTCTGTCACCTTTACAGACAGGTAGCCCGCCTGGTACCAAGGGCGCGGGCCAATCTGACCTTCTCTAGAGTCCTAAGACATTCATGTCTGTCACGTCTCTCACATCCTTCACAACTTTCACGTGCACCCTAGCCCTAAAAAATGTATAAAAGAAAGGCAAGATATTAAGTCCGTGGGCTCAGTTTTTAGGCCAGAAAATAAAGCCGCTTCCTCTTCCGACTGGTGGCTGGAGTCTTCTGTCTGCATCGGTTTCCTGCTACAGTCGATACTTTCTATTGCATCTTTAAGTTCCCTAATGGACTGCTTCAGTTCCTTCAGCTCTGCTATATCCTTTCTATATTCTTCAAATCGTTCATCTTGTATTTGATTCTGTTTATGGATTTCCTTTGGTTATTAGCAGTTTATTAGCAGTTTCTTTCATTGTTTCCATCATTTCCTTCATTGTTTTCATCATCTGTATTCTAAATTCCCTTTCTGTCATTTCTAACATTTCTTTAGAGGTGGAATCCTCTGCAGTAGCTACCTCACAGTCCCTTGGGGAGGTTGCTCTGGACTGGTTTTTCATGTTGCCAGGATTTTTCTGCTGATTCTTCCTCATGAGTGTTTTCTTTCATCTGTTTCCTTCCCAAATTTTCCTTTCACTTCCTCTTGCTCTTTAAGTTACCATGTCTCTGGACTAGGGTTGATGGGTCAGCTGCTGGCGGAATTAGACTGAACTAACACACACAACCACTTGTCGGTTTTCTAGTGCTTTTGTCCTCCTCATGAGGTCCAGAAGTCTCTCCCTGACTCCCTGTGTCCCTAAAGGGATGTTTTGGGGCATATCCCACCAGTCAGAGATGCCTGGTGTCTTATCTCCCCAGTTTCACCGTGCCAAGTTGCAAAGAAGCTGTTAATTGGCTGCTGTCTTGCTGCTCCCTGTCCCCCCCATATACTCTTAAGAGTAGACAGGGGGCCCCAGGAGATATCAAAAAAATGTAGAGGATTAAAGGGATATTAGACGTAAGTACGAAATATCAGAAATATTTAGGAACTGTGGGAATAGGCATGTGTACACATTCTGATTTTTAAGTTGAATAGAATATTTTAAGAACTGCAACAATTGAACAAGTTAAAGTCAATCTCCCCTGAATTCTCTTCCTCCTGTGTATTAAGTATTGTTTATACAAACTAAGAAATATAAAGATCAGCATATAAAATGCCAAAGGGGCTCATACTTTATGTAAACAGAAATTTTTTCTAAATCCTGTATTTGTAAAATTCTTTTCTCTCAAATTAAACAGATGATTCAAAATATACTTACTTGCACCAAGAGTGAGCAAGCCAGTTCAAACCATTTAGTTGATAGTCTCTTAATTCTAAACCCTCATGTCCTCCAATATAGGATGGTTGCTTCTTCAAGGCTACAAACCTTGGCCTTTGTTTTAATACCTTTAGTAGAAATAAATGTCAACATGTAAAATTACTAAACAAAGAAAATTATACAAAAAGATGAAAATTGCAGTTTTCCCTATACATTCTGAAATTTCATCTAAAATAACCAAGCTCAGAGATTCCATGATTTAAAAATGGCTGAAGATTTAAAGAATACTTACTTTGAAAGAATGCACAGCAAAATTAGTGGAATATTTTTGCCCTCTTCTTTTAAAATAAAAAGTGATAGTAAAAATTAAGTTCCTACCAAAATACATGGGTCTCACTCCTTTCACAAAGGCTATGTTAAAATTTTTCATGACAATTTCATGAAGAATTGCTCCATCCCTGAGCTAGAAATAAACCATAGAACTGGCTTAGCTTCCCATTCAATTTCTGATTTCTAAATTACCATTATAAAGAATTAAATCTTGTAATAAGAAAACAAATTCTAGGCTCAGCACCTGTACCTCAGCAACTAGGGTGTCAGCCACATACACTAGAACTGGCGGGTTTGAATCCGGGCCTGCCAAACAGAGACAACTATAACCAAAAAACAGCCTGGCATTGTGGCAGGCACCTATAGTCTCAGCTACTTGGGAAGCTGAGGCAAGAGAATCACTTAAGCCCAAGAGTTTGAGATTGTTGTGAGCTATGACGCCACAGCACTCTACCCAAGGTGACAATTTGAGACTCTTGTCTCCCCCCCAAAAAAGAAAACAAACTCTAGTAGAACACAGACCTTAAAGCTATTTACTTGAGATACACTATGAAGACTCTAGAAGTATTCTGCAAGGTAGTCACGGATACTCTGTATGGCTGTCCTCTTCTCCTTCCCTGTCTTCAAAGGGAATATCTGCTACCTTTTAAACTAAGCATTATGTCTAGTTTCCAAGGGATTTTCCCTATCTGGTCTCCACACCTACTCCTTACAATTATCACCCACTACCACTTTCTGACATCTTTATCATCTTCTGACATAGTGCCACTCACCAAGGACAATGACACCTTTCAGATTAAGTAATAATTACAGGAACCTCAATTCCTACAACACCTACCAATCAAGTATTCTCCCTTACTCTATTTGAAATCAGGACCATTATCATCCTATTTAGGTTTGTAATATTCATGATGCACAGATACATTTTTAATAATTAAAAATGTCAAACAATACTCACTTTGCAATCTTTAAAAGGAGTGGTTTTTGATTGGTTCCTGCTAAAATACTCATCAATGCACGCCTGAAACTTTTTGGAAATGAGAGCTCCGTCTTCCCAGCTACATTCTGAGTATGGAAGGCCCTGCCACTTACAGTAATAATCTGGATAACCAGCTGCTGACTTTTGATTGGAATGAGCTGTGAAATAAATCAGGTATTTATTTTTACATTTAATCTCTAAGACATAACTCTTAGTAAAAGCTACAAAAATTAGTCATCTAGTTTGCAATAATCTCAAGCAATGGAATTTGATGTGTAAGCAGTAAATTTATACCTTTTTTCAGATGATTTAAAGGATGAAGATATAAAAGTTTGATAAGAATCAATTATTACTAACCAATGATACGTTCCACTATTTGATACTGTTTATGGAGATCATCTGTAAGTTCTTGCTGGCAATTATAATATTCCACATCTTCTGGGGAAGCATTTTTCAACCTGAAAAATTATTAATCCAGGCTTCAAACTCACCCATAATTAACCCATTCCCCCCGGCTTGGCTCCTGTAGCTCAAGAAGCTAATGTGCCAGCCACATACACCAGGGCTGGTGAGCTCGAATCCAGCGTGGGCCTACCAAACGACAACTATAACTCAAAAATAGCAGGGCATAGTGGTGGGGGCCTGTAGTCCCAGCTACTTGGGAGTCTGAGGCAAGAGAATCGCTTAAGCCCAAGAGTTGGAGGTTGCTGTGAGCTGTGATGCAACAGCACTCTACCCAGGGCAACAGCTTGAAGCTCTGTCTCAAAAAAAGATTAAAAAAGAAAAAAAAAGAAAAAAATTAACCCATTCCCCCAATCTCCGTAGCACAAAATCTCCCATTTTGCCCTTTTCACGTGGGCCAAGTTTGAACAATGAAGAAACTAAAACAGAAATGAAGCACCATTAATTTTTAACTTTAAGAATGTGTAACACGTGAGACATATTCTATGTAGCTGTTTTCAAGAAAAGGCTTAGATATGGCTGCCCCTTTGAGTTTTACATTGAGATAGAAATCATTCATCCCCCCAGTATATGCTAAAGATTGTTTCCAGGAGCCCCTGAAGATACTAAAATCCATGGAGGCTCAAGCCCTTTACATAAAAAGGCACAGTATTGGCATATAACCTATGCCTATCCTTCCATATACTTTAAGTAATCTCCAGATATATTATGTACTATAATGTATACTACAGATAAATTATGTTCTATAATACATAGTACAATACAAATGCTACCTGCATAGGTAGCAGACACGTTGCTTCTGAATTTGTTTTTCTTATTGGATTATTCCTCCCAAATATTTTCAATTAATAGTTGGTTGAATTTAAGGATACAGAACCAGCAGATACAAAAGACCAACTATACTATAAATTCTACAGTTGTTTTAGGCTATCATTTAATTCTCGATTATGTATTCTTCATTAACAAAAAGGCTTGGTAATTTTTGAACTACTTAAAAAAAATAAGTATGACATAGAGCATATTTACCATCTTTTTGTTTCCTGATCTTTTTTCTTATAATTATCCAATTTTTTCATTCCCCTAACATTCTGCTGCTTAAGAGTTTCTTCTGTTTCCCAAGTGTTATGAATGTGGGACCATCCTTTCCACTTAATTAGATACTGGGTCTCTCCAGGCTCCTTGTCTTTGTCAAACCCTGCATTCGGGTCGCCATCTGCCTCCACTGCATAGATAGTTGTAGTAGCACCGGTAGCTGAGGGCAGAACACGAGACCTTCATGTAACTCTGCTGTAGGACTACTTTAACCCAAAATTTTAGGAATAGGAATACTAAAATATAGACTCTATTAAATAAGTAAACAAGTAATAAGTATCTGGGAAATAAAACAGAGACTTATAGGAATTTATATTTCACATAGATAAAAGAAACTCAGAATTTTAAAAATTAAGAATTGTCTACTTCACTTAATCACTGCAGTATTAAAATTAGGGGAAAAAAATCAAGGCTAAAAGATAGAAATACACCTGAGATCACACACTAATTTACAAAAACCTATAACTAGAAGACTGACAACTGGAAATAATTTTAAATTACCCTGAAAAACTACATGCCAAGATTACCTAAAAATAATTTACATATTTGAAAAAAACTTCAAAACTCAATTTGTGAAACTCAAAGTCCCTAAACAGCAGCTCCTATTTAGCAGCAGCAACCCCAGAACTGTGAGTCAGACACCTGACACCACCCAACACGACAGCGTTCTGTGGGCAGCTTCTCCAAAGAACTCACTCAACCTAGGCAAAGTCTATTTTCCTAAGAAATAAGTAAAATAGAATTAAAATCAACCTGCTTACTTTTAAAACTGAAAAATCTCCAAGAAACACTTTATTTACCCTTATAAATACATATTATCTAAATAACCAAACAATGTGTTTTTAAAAAATACCTGTTCTTCTGCCAATCCTACAGTCCATAAACTTCTCTATGGTTTCAAACTCCTCCTCCTCCGGCTGAGGAACGTCCTCCCCACAGACTTCCAGCAGGTCATCAGAGTCTGTCTTCAGCTCCTCGTCCTCCTTGTAGCTGACGTTGACAGTTGCCTGGCGACGAGAACTCCTTTTATCATTATCATAATCCTCCTCGTCATCATCATCTTCAGATGAATCGATCTGTCTCTTTTTTTGTCCAAGAACCTTCTTTCCATTTTTTGACTTAGATCTAGGGAAGGACAGAGGAAAAAACAGAATTGTTTTCCAGAAATGTTAGCACAAAACAAGGTTTGAACAAATTATATACAAAACAATGAATGCCTTCCATAATCAATAATTTCCACCATCAGAGACCATACTATACTCACCTGTTTTGAGGTTTTCTGCTTTTCACTTTGTTTTTTGGCTCATAATCAGATTCCGTCTCATCACAACTGCTTTTATCTTGTTCTTCTTCAGATTCTGAATCTGAACCAGACTGAGATGGTGATCCTGACCCAGACATCTGCCAATCTTCACTATAGATAAAAATTATAAAGTACTTTTATTTATACTTATAGCAAGTTTTGTCCCTAATAAAATGCAAAGATGATCAAATCTATATACTGTTGCTTTTATTCATGCTAAAAAATAGTGTCTGTAAAGACAAACACTGGAAAATATTCATAGATTTTTCTCATAACTCTGAAGTTTGTTAATTTATCTATACCTTAGTGAACAGCAAATAAATGACATTTTATTCTGATTATGGATGAAAATATATTATGCTAAGTTAAAGAGTCACAGGGTTTAATTCTAAAATCTTATAATTATACTTGTCCTTAAAAACAGAATTTTAATTCTTTCGTTTTAATTTATAGAGGCTGTGATTTTTTAAAAACATGTCTTTTAAAACTGATTTTTATGGCTGGCATGGTGGCTATAATCCTAGCATTCTCGGAAGCCAACATGAGTAGCATGCTTGAGCTCAGGAGTTCGAGACCAGCCCAAGCAAGAGGGCCCCATCTATACCAAAAACAGAAAAACTAGCCTGGTGTTGTGGCAGGTGACTATAGTCTGAGCCTCTCAGAAGGCTGAGGCAAGAGAATCACTTAAGCCCAGTAGTTTTGAGGGTGCTGTGAGCTGGGATGCCACAGCACTCTACCCAGGTGCCAGAGATTCTGTCTCAAAAAAATAAATAAATAAATAAAAACAAACCAAAAAACCCACTGCTTTTATAAAAGCTTAAAATACAGCATAGAAAAACATATTAAAAACATGACACGGTAAGATTCATGGAGGATAAACTAGATGACTCCAAATATATCCATTTATAGGAGTACCAGAAAGTAAAAGATGGTCTAGAGCAGGGTTCAACACGTAACCCAGCACTCTAGGAAGCCAACTCTTGAGGTGAGGAGTCTGAAACCAGCCTGGGCAAGTGTGAGACCCCCTTTCTACCAAAAGTAGAAAAAATTAAACCAGGTGTGGTGGCAGGAACCTGTAGCTCCAGCTACTCGGGAGGCTGAGGCAGGAGGATTACTTGAGGCCAGGAGGAGTATGAGGTTACTGTGATCTAAGAGAACACCACTGCACTCTAGCCTGGGCAACAGTGAGAAGGAAATAGAAATGGGGATCAGAATAGGAATGGAAAAGGGAGATGAAGAAGTGGTATGATAACGTCACATGGTCACAAAAAAAATAAACATTAAGGATTTAAGACTTAGCCTGTCATGGTGGCCCATGTAATCCCACAATTTGGGAGGCTAGGAAAAGGGGATTGTTTGAGCCCTGGATTTCAAGACCAGCCTAGGCAACATATCAAGACTTCATCTCTGCTGGGCACGGTGGCTCACACCTATAATCCCAACACTTGGGAGGCTGAGGCAGGTGGATTGCCTGAGCTCATAAGTTGGAGACCAGCCATAGCCAGAGCAAGAGCCTGTCTCCAAAAATAGCCGCCACAATGTGGTGGGCACCTGTAGTCCCAGCTACTTGGGAGGCTGAGGCAAAAGAATCACTTGAGCCCAAGAGTTTAAAGTTGCTGTGAGCTGTGATGCCACACACTCTACTTAGGGTGACAAAGTGAGTATCTGTCTTAAAAAAAAAAAAAAAGAAAGAAAGAAAAATATCTCTACAGAATATTTGAAAAACTGAGCCAGGCATGGTAGCATGAACCTGTAGCCCTCATTACTCAGGAGGAGGACTGCTTAAGTCCAGGAGTGCAGAGTTATAATGAGCTATACTCACACCACTATACTCTGGCCTGGGTGACACAGAGAGACAGATTGTCTCTTAAAATAAGAAAAAAAAAATTAAAGATTTATATTAATTTATAAAATGTCACAACCAAGAATTTACAAGTCTACTTTCTACAGTTTTCATAAAGGAAGAAATACAAAATCATTAGGATTATCCTGATAAGAGTGTACACAGTTGAACAATGACCTACTCTTTATGCTTTTTCCTCTTGACCTCACTTGATGTATCATCAGAATCTTCACTGCTAGAAGAATCCTGCAGAAAAAAATAAAGTATTGTCGACTATCAATTAGAATTTAACCATAATAGTGCTGTATTGAACATTTGCTTTGTAACAGTTCCTATAAAGACTTTCATGGAGTATTATTTATATCATTAACTAGCTTAAAGTAATTAATAATATTTTTATTACAAATAAAGATAGGTAGTAAAGAGTGGGTAGGGTGCTAGCCACATCACCAAGGGTTTGAGCCCAGCCTGGGTCTACCAAACAACAACAGCAACTACAACAACAAAAAAAAATTAGCTGGAGGGTAATGCCTGTGGCTCAAGGAGTAAGGTGCTGGCCCCATATACCAGAGGTGGCAGGTTCAAACCCAGCCCCAGCCAAAAACTGCAAAAAAAAGCTGGGCATCGTGGTGGATGCCTATAGTCCCAATTACTCAGGAGGCTAAGGCAAGAGAATTGCTTAAACTCAAGAGTTTGAGATTGCAGGCTAAGTGCCTGTAGCTCAGCAGCTAGGGTACCAGCCACATACACTGGCACTGGCAGGTTCAAACCCAGCCTGGGTCTGCCAAACAACAGTGGCAATTACAACAACAACAACAACAACAAAATAGCTGGGTGTTGTGGTGGGCGCCTGTAGTCCCACCTACTTGGGAGGCTGAGGCAAAAGAAGCACTTAAGCCCAAGAGTTTGAGGTTACTGTGAGCTGTGATGCAACAGCACTCTACAGAGAGTTACATAGTGAGGCTGTCTCAAAAAAAAAGAAAAACACGTATATTTAAAATTACAAATATATTTTAATGGTATAATATTTCTCTATCCAAACGTGTCTGTGTACATACACATTTCATACTTATGTCCTAGGATTTCACGTTTTTATTTACAGTTTTGCTGTGATGAACTAATGCACATAAATTTCCCACTAATTATTTTGGATTAATCCCTAAAATTATTAGATAACAAAATATCTAGATTTCAAGATGCTTAATACATGTATTTAAAGTACTTCCTATTTATTCTTTCAAAACACTTGTTTTCATAAATGTCTTTGTGGTTTCATAAACAACAGTTACATGATCAATCATCATATTTATTCTCAGGTAACAACAGCACACACTGGGGCTCACCTCTTCTGAGCCACTGTTAGATGAGGCCTGTTGCTGTTGCTGCTGCTGCTGCTGCTGCTGCTGCTGCTGCTGCTGCTGCTGCTGCTTCTTGAGCATTGCAGATCTCTGAACGGCCAGAATACTAGGGCTAGACTTCCAGAACTGCAACAGAAACATGAACCAGTGGATGACAATTAAGTAAAAAAGACTGGAGAGGGTCAATTCATTGAAAAAATTGTACTAACATTTCTCTGGCTCAAAATATTAAATTAAGACTACTTTCCCTACTCTTATGTAATATATTATAATTAAAATAAAATGCTGAGCTTTAGCTATATATAAAAAAATGTATGATGTACTAAATTTCACAGCCCATATCCATCAATATCCACTTGGTGGTTAAATGCATTATTTTCAAAAACAAAGTGATGACCTGCTATACTGCTCATCAGCACTTTATTTAACTGGTGTTTGGTGAAAGGAAGGAGTCAGGATGTTAAGTCTACTATGTCACAGCACACTGTTTTAGTTCAGCTGAGTTTTTTTACAGTAAGGTTTTCTCCCTTAAAGAATCTATGTTGATTTATATTCTGGTTGAAGCATGTGATCTCATCATGCACTGGTAATACTGTATACGGTCATGAAATATAGACCCATTTTGGTATATACTGTGTAACAGTAGCTTATTTCAAACAGAATCCTTACCCTAATCTACCAACTATACCTGAAGAATCTGAGTTCTATTAAATCCTCCTACTATTAGCAATAAAGTATCTTCTCCGAAGATCTTGGAATCATGCTCTGTAAGATTAGTAAGTAGATCTCCTGGAGGCTTTATGAAACTCAACTTCTGCCTAAGAGAACAAAAATGTCTTACTTGTGTATTTCACAACTGCTGCTCTATAGTCTCAGACTACATCTCTCTTCCAAGTCAATTTAATCTATAATACACAGCAACACATTTGAGAATCCCTAAAGTACATTTTAATGTCTAAAATGTTTTTTGTTTTTTCTAAAAGCTAGATTAAGAATGGTATAAACCAATCCTTGAAATTTTTCCAAGGTAATACAAAAAACTCCAGCTTTCACTGGCTGTTTTATTACCTCAGCTCCATCAACTTTCGGCGGTTTTGCTTGCACTTTGTTTTCTCGGGAAGTGTCTGACTCAGACTCCGACTGACTGCCCGACTCAGACCCAGAGTCGGAGTCACTGCTACCTGACCGGCTACTGCTCCCATCACTACTGCTTCCAGAACTCGAACCAGAGCCAGAGCCTGAAGCCGACCCCGAATCATCATCCGACTGGCTAGAATGTGAAAATAAATTTCAAACAAAAATCCATTACAAATTTAATCTTTCATAAAAGTCATCAGAAAGCCCCAAATCATTAGATTTTTTTTTTTTGTATTTCAATTCTCTGTGCCCAAATAGAAGTAAATTTACCTAGTTAATCCATACTAATAAGACATATTTGATAGATTTAATATAGTTCTAGCTAAAACAGAAGCACGAAGATTAACAAGCATTATCTACCAAGTACAGGATGCTGGGCTAGAAATGTGGGAAGAAGAGAAGTTTAAGCCATGGTATCGACCTTTAAAGGGCTAAATATTTAGCTCTAGTAATTATAAAGTGAGAATTGTGTAGAGATTAAATGAGTTAAAAATGCTTACAGTAAGACATAGAAAAAATTTTCATAGTTTCTGCTTATCTTCAAGAGTATGTATCAACTGTTCTATCATACTAGGAGAATGATTTACTATAATTATAAGACTAAAATCAACAAAGCAAATAGATAACCTGCAGAATGGGAGAAGACATCTGCCTGCTATACATCCGATAAAGAACTAATAACCAGAATCTACAAAGAATTCAAGCAAATCAAGGAAAGATCAAACAACTCCATTAAAAGTTGAGAAAGTAACATGAACAAACATTTCTGACAGACTAATGCTCAACACCTCTAATCCACAGAGAAATGCAAATCTAACTGCCTTTGAGATATCACCTAACCCCAGCAAGAAAGGCTACATCATAAAGTCCAAAAACTACAAATGTTGGCATGGAACACAATGTTGGTGGGACTGCAAGCTTCTCCAACCTCTATGGAAAGTAGTATGGAGATTCTCCAAATAACTTAAAGTACACCTACCATTTGATCCTGCAGATCTCTTTACTAGGTATTTATGCAAATGAAAAAAAGGGGGGTGGGGGGGCTCAGCACCTGTAGCTCAGCAGCCAGGATGCCAGTCACATACACTGGAGCTGGCAGGTTCAAATTTGGCCCAGGCCCGTGAAAACAACCATCGCAGCTGCAACAAAAAAATGGCCAGACATTGTGGCAGGCGCCTGCCTGTAGTCCCAGCTGCTTGGGAGGCTGAGGCAAGAGAACTGCTTGAGCCCAGGAGTTTGAGGTTGCTGTGAGCTGTGACACCACAGCATTCTACCGAGGGTGACATAGTAAGACTCTATCTCAAAAATAAAATAAAAATAAAAAGAACAATTAATGACAATGACAAGGTGGGGCATGGGGGAAAGGGAGAACAGAGAGAGGAGGAGGAGGGAAGGGTGAGGGAAAGGAAAAGAAAAAAAAGAAAGAAAATAGTGACTAATTCTCACATAAATTGGATTTAATTTTGACCAAAGTAGATTACTTGAACATTAATTTTTATTTCAACTTGTTAATATGTTGTTTATTTATAAGTGAAATATGTTTGTAATTTCCCTTTATAATAATATATTTTTTCTGGGCGGCACCTGTGGCCCAGTGGGTAGGGCACCAGCCCAATATACTGAAGGTGGTGGGTTCAAACCCAGCCCTGACCAAACTGCAACAAAAAAACAGCCGGGTATTGTGGTGAGTGCCTGTAATCCCAGCTACTCGGGAGGCTGAGGCAGGAGAATCACCTAAGCCCAGGAGTTGGGGGGTTGCTGTGAGCTGTGATGCCACAGCACTCTACAGAAGGTGATAAAGTCTCTTAAAAAAATAATAATAATGTATTTTTTCCAATTTTAATATCAGGTATATCTAGATGAAGTAGAATGATTTGGAAGTATTTCTTTCTTTTTTTTTTTTTTAAGAGACAGAGTCTCACTTTGCTGCCCTTATTAGAGTGCCATGAAGTCACAGCTCACAGCAACCTCTGGGCTTAGGTGATTCTCTTGCCTCAGCCTCCTGAGTAGCTGGGACTACAGGTGCCCACCACGACACCCAGCTATTTTTTTGTTGCAGTTTGGCTGGTCTGGGTTTGAACCCGCCACCCTGGATATATGGAGCCAGCACCCGACTCGCTGAGCCACAGCGCCACCCTTCCTTTTCTATTAAGATTTGGCATGATTTGTTTTTTGAAATTATCTTTTATTTTTATTTATAAATATTAGATGTCTATTTTTTGAGACTCTAGAAAAAAAAGAAGTAGTTAACTGATGACTCCATACTGAACCTAAGAGTCAAAGCATTCTATAATACACATACTCTTATCTGACAATGTGAATGTTACTTTTTTTGCATTGTTATTACTGCTCAATATTTCACTGCAGCAATGGTCTGATTTCTTTTCTGAATGTATTTATCTTCATTCTTTACAAGGTTTTTGTTTCTAGTCCTTATCTTAAACATTGTTATTGTTATTAAATTTTAAGCCTTTTTAATTTTGTGAAGGCAAAAGGTGGAAACCAAATAAACACGTCTATGTATAGAGAAAGTTTTTAAAAAAAAGGTAAAAAAAGACTCTTTTGTTGAAAGAGTTATACTCTGTTGCCCCTGAGTACAGTGTTGTGGTCTCATCACAGCTCACAGCATCTCAAACTCTTGGGCTCAAATGATCCTTCTGCCTCGGCCTCCCTAGTAGCTGGGATTACAGGTGCCTGATACCACACCCAGCTAGTTTTTCTATTTTTAGTAGAGATAGGGTCTCACTGTTGTTCAGGGTGGTCTCCTGAGCTCAAGAGATCCACCCACCTCAGTCTCCCAGAGTGCTGGGATTACAGGTGTGAACCACTCTGCCTGGCCAAGACAGACACGTGCTCAAATGTTCATGGCAGCACAATTCACAATTACAAGGACACGGAAACAACCCAAGTGCCCATCAATATATGAAAAGATTAATAAACGTGGGTGTGTGTATATATACACATATATATACGTACACACACACACACACCCACACCATGGATCACTACTAAGCCATAAAAAAGATGGTGACCTAATATCTTTGGTTAACAACCAGGACGAAAATGGAGACCATTCTCCTAAGTGAAATTAACCATGAGAATGGAAAAACAAATACCACATGTACTCACTCAATACTAAATTAGAACTAGATGATCAGTATCTTTTGTTCCCCTATGGAAGCATAACTCAATGAAATTCAAGTAGGGGGAAGGGATTCCCGTCGCCTAGTTAGGTGCCCTGCACAGGTACACAGCACATTCTGAGAGAATGACACGCCTTTAACGTTGACTTTTGACTTAAAATATACAAACGCAAACTACATAACCAAAACGTATGTACCCTCATTATCTTCTAAAAATAAGTAAATATATATATGTAAATTTACTTTTAAAGTCAAGTAATAGGCTCAGCACCTGTAGCTCAGTAGTTAAGGTGCCGGACACATACGCCAGGGCTGGCAGGCTCAAATCTGGCCCAGGTCTGCTAAACAACAATGACAACCACAACAGAAACAAACAAAATCAGCCAGGTGTTGTGGCTGGCATCTGTAGTCCTAGCCACTCAGGAGACTGAGGCAAGAGAACTGCTTAAGCCCAAGAGTTTGAGGTTCTGTCACAGCACTCTATTGAGAGTGACTTAATGAGACTCTGTCTCAAAAAAATAAAGTCAAGTAATACTGTTCCTGTAATAAAATCATTTAAATTTCGTACCATTCTACAGTAAGAAATCTGAAATAGCAGCCAATTCTCATGTTTCCTAACACCTACACATTTACATATGAAAGCAATTAATAGTTCATTGAGAAACTTACCTTTCTTTCCATTTTAAAATCGTAGTCTAAGATAGCCTAAAAATGACTAAACAATTGATTTTGCGAATTATTATTCCCCCAAATCACTTGTTTACATGGTATTTACTTTTGAATTGTCGAAAACTAGGGCATTAGATTTCCGGTTCACATGGGAGAGTCAGCTTTTGATGTAACTCTGTCTGGCTTTACAAGAAGGCACAGGTAGCACAGCTGGTACGTGAACAGGAAAGCACAGCATCCAGTCCTCTCTGTGATTTTCAAAAGTGCCACCAGATGGAGATACTACTCTAACAAAACAGACTGAAAACTTAAAAATAACTTTATTCCTAGATCGAGTACTTAACATACTTTCTACATGGAAACAGAGAAATAAAAGTTTGCAAAGACTTTTGATTCTACAAGTTAGGTATAATACATGCTTAAAAGGATGAACAAAGGCCAGGTACAATGGCTCATGCCCATAGTCCTCCCACTGTGGGAGGCCAAGACAGGAAGACAGACTGAAGTCAGGAGTTCAAGATCAGCCTGAGCAAGAGCAAGAACCCATCTCTACAAAATGTAGAAAAATAACCAGGTGTGGTGGCATGCACCTGTAGCCCCAGCTACTTGAGAGCAGAAAGATCACTTGAACCCAGGAGTTTGACGTTGCTGTGAGCTATGATGATGCCAGTGTATTCTATCCAGGGCTATAGATTGAGACTCTGTTTCCAAAATAATAATGATAATAATAATAATAATAAAGTATAAACCAGCATACCCACAGGTTTTGAAAATCTAATGGAATAAGGATGGGATTGGAGAACTTTATGTGAAATGAAACAGGATGAGCACAGGAAGAAAAATCTCTATGTCCTCCCACATTTGTGGGAGGTAAACATTACAAACTAATCTCATGGAGGCTACGAAGGTTACTGGAGAGGCTGGGGGAGACAAAGTGAGGACAGCTGCTGGATACAGATGTGTATCTAGATGGATACACTGAACAGTAGTACTTAACAGCACAATGAAGTGACTATATTCAACAATAAGCTACAGCAGTAGTCCCTAACATTTTTGGGCACCAGGGACCAGTTTCATGGAAAACAATTTTTCCACAGACATAGGGTGAAGAGGTAGGAGGAGTTGATGATTTCAGGATGACTCAAGAGCATCACATTTATTACACATTTTATTCTTATCACTACACTGTAATATGTAGTAAAATAATACAGCTCTCCATAATGCAGGATCAGTTCGAGCCCTAGGCTGGCTTTGCTGCAACTAGACAGTCCTGGGCTAACACCAGCACCTCAGCACCACCTGGCATCACATATGGAGCACCTCATCTAGACATTCCCACTCTGCAGAGCTCACACTCCTGGAAGAATCTAAGCACTGCTGTCTAGCAGGAGGCGGGGCTCAGGTGGAGATGGGCAGAAGGTGCATCCTCCCACCTCCCACTGTGCAGTCCAATTCCCAGCAGCCACCAGCCAGCAGGCTGAAGCCTGGCCCAGGGGTTGGAGATAGCAGAGCTAGGGTGTGCTTTAAAATAACTAAAAGAATGGAACTGTCATCTTCCTAATACAAAGAATGCTGAATATCTGAGGTGATAGATACAATTACCCCGATTTCTTTAATTCATGTGTATGCCCGTATCAAAACATAAGATGTACCCTATGCAGATACAGAACTATTATGTACCTGTAATGTTTTAAAATAAAATTACAAGGTCAAACCAAAAAAATCTACTTAAATGATTTCTTCAAAGTCTCATGCTATTAAGGTCAATTTTGCCACAATTTCTACCCTCTCATCACACAGTTCTGAGGTCAGAAGACAGCATAGTACATTTTATTATTTTTTTAAAGCCACAGTATACTTACATCCCATGAAAGAAATTTTAGTAAAGATTATAAGGGAAGATATTTTTCCTGACATATGATTTTTTTT
>NW_003852425.1:18017197-18018774 GCF_000181295.1 Otolemur garnettii | reverse complement strand
GCAATTCTCTTGCCTCAGCCTCCCAAGTAGCTAGGACTATAGGCGCCTGCCATAATGCCTGGCTTTTTTGTTGCAGTTGATTAGCTGGCCTGGGCTGGGTTCCAACATCCCCCACTGCCTTAACCACTATGCTACGGGCGCCAAACCAAGAAATCTTTCATTTCAGTAAACTTTACTGAAAACTATCATGTGTTAGGCACTGGGGAGACTGAGATAAGGTAAAGTCCTTACCATTAAAAGAATTTTTAGGGTGGCAACTGTGGCTCAGTGGGTAGGACACTGACCCCATATACTGAGGGTGGCAGGTTCAAACCCAGCCCAGCCAAAACTGCAACAAAAAATAGCCAGGCATTGTGGCAAGCGCCTGTAGTCCTAGCTACTTGGGAGGCTGAAGCAAGAGAATAGCTTAAGCCCAGGAGTTGGAGGTTATTGTGAGCTGTGTTGCCACAGCACTCTACTGAGGGCAACAAAGTGAGACTCTGTCTCTACAAGAATAAATAAATAAAATGAAAGAATTTTTAATCTTGAGACAGTCATATAAACTGATAAATATCATGCTGCATTATGTTTAAGATAACTGATCAAGGTTTGTGAGGAGCACTGAAGATACAGTTAAGTCTGGTCTCACAGTCAGCATCAGAGAACATTTTAGAACAAAGCATTGTTGCTCATGGCCCGAATGGGCCTGATCTCGGAAGCTAAGCAAGGTGCCTGGTCCACACTTGGGTGGGAGAAGAAAATGTTGTTCTTGTAGAAACTAATTCTGGGATGAGTTTTCAGTCTGAAATTAACAAAAATGCTGTGCATAATTCTCATAAAAAGAAAATTCAAAAAATTAAAAGAAAAATATAGAGCAAGAAAAAAAAATCCATATTTACACATAAAATTCTGAGCTGAAGCTGGTAAAAAGCTTCTCCCTAACTGCTACAAATGCTCTTTCTAAAATAAAAAGCTGAGCATGGCTTAACTTTCTTTTGTTAAGTCTTCAGTTTCTCTGAAACAAAGTTCAAGCACCTATAAAGCTTTCAGAAATTTGTCTCTGCCTAACCTCTTCAACCAGCCGCCAGCCAGTTCCCCCACACAGACACCTAGCTGGAGCTGTACAGCTACACATCAGTCTCTGAAAGCCAGTTTCTCTTCTCTCTTCCTGCTTTTGCACCATTCCTTCCCTTTGCACCATAATTCTTGAGTTCCACTTCAATTAGTCCTCCAACAAATCACTTCCAGCTCTATCTCAACTCAACATTAAATCAGTCCCCTTCCTCAGAACGCCCAGACTTCCTATACACACCAGTCCCGTGGCTGTGAGCACAGGTAGTGTGCTCACCAGAGCGCTCTGCTGTGGTTGCAGTATCCTGACACCAAGCATGCTCCTGAATGCTGGGATTCCCACCTACTGTTCTCTGCATGGTGAGCACACAAAGTATGTTTCATGGATAGAAAGAGACTGAATAAATCAAAGAGACAGGCAGGCATATATGCTAATATAAAACTCACAATTTACCATTTGGTTATTAAAAAAACTGCTGAGCACCAACTAACATTTTAGTGAATACTAATCTTTTTTTTTTTTTTTT
>NW_003852425.1:18013311-18017151 GCF_000181295.1 Otolemur garnettii | reverse complement strand
GTACTGTGGCATCACAGCTCACAGCAACCTCCAACCTCCTGGGCTCAAGTGATTCTCTTGCCTCAGCCTCCCAAGTAGCTGGAACTACAGGCACCTGCCACAACGCCCAGCTATTTTTTTGGTTGCAGCCATCACTGTTGCTTGGAGGCCTGGGCTAGATTTGAACCCACCAGCTCAGGTGTATGTGGCTGGCACCTTAGCCGCTTGAGCCACAGGGATCAAGCTAGGAATACTAATCTTGTATACAACTTACTATTTGTACAGCACTTAAAAGTTATCCTTATTAAGTATATTGAATCTCACTAGCATAACAGTAATAGAGTAGTAGGTAAATTATTAAAAACACTGAGTTCTTAGCTGGGCACTGTGGCAGGTGCCAGTAGTCCCAGCTACTCAGAAGGCTGAGGCAAGAGAATCATCTAAGCCCAAGAGCTGGAGGTTGCTATGAGTTGTAATGCCATGACGCTCTACCGAGGGTGACAAGTAAGACTCTGTCTCTAAAAAACAAAGAAAAAAAAAACCACCATTGTGTTTATGGGTGCTGTGATAAAATTGTACTGTTTTCTTGGCTCAGCACCCATAGCACTGTGGTTATGGCACCAGCCACATACACAGAGGCTGGTGGGTTTGAAACAGGCCTGGGCCAGCTAAACAACAATGACAAGTGCCAACAAAAAATAACTGGGCATTGTGGTGGGCGCCTATAATCCCAGCTAGTGGGAGGCTGAGACAAGAAAATCACTTAAGCCCACAAGTTGGAGGTTGCTGTGAGCTATGATGCCACTGCACTCTACTGAGGGCAACACAATGAGACTGTCTCAAAAGAAAAAAATTATATTGTTTTCTTAGGGTAAATTAAGTAGACTACTATACTTATGTGGAGAGAAAGGAACACTTCTACCCTGCTGGTGGGATTGCAAACTAATATAGCTTTTTTGGAGAAAATACAGAGAATCCTCAAAGATCTAAATTATAAGTAGACCTTCCACTTGATCCGGCAATCCCATTACTAGGTATCTACCCAGAAGAACATCAATCATTTTACCACAAAGATATTTGCACTAGAATGTTTATTGTAGCTCAATTCATAATTGCCACGTCATGGAAGCAACCTAAGTGCCCATCAGCCTATGAATGGATCCACAAACTGTGGTGTATGTATACCATAGAATATTATTTAGCCATTAAAAAAGATAAGGACTTTGCATCTTTTACATTTGCCTAGATGGAACTGAAATACATTCTTCTTAGTAAACTATTGCAAAAATAGAAAAATAAATATCCAATGTACTCCATATTAATATGAATCAATAATAAACAATTACATGTTCCTAAAAACAGTAAAACACTATTATAGTCCAGTTTAGAGGTAGGGCATAAAGCAGGATCTCACCTAATGAGGGTGAAATAACACGCCCCCTAGGTGAGGGGCTCTTGTCTACAAATGGAACTTTACCCTGGGAGTGAGAACAATGTAACCTATCCCCGTATCACTTTGAAAAAATTTAAAAAATGCACAAAAGAAAAAAAAACTCACACTTAAAAAAAACACACTTAAAACAAAACATAGCAATTCAAATGAAAGTTTCTTTATAAGCTTATATTTATATATAATTTCAAATACAATCTACAGGGTGATATAGTGAATTGCTACGTACATCCTCTATTTCCCCAATTATAGGCTCATACTGATCCTATTTCAAATGAAAACCAGCACTATTTGTAAATATCTCCAATACAAGCCTCATACCTTGAAAGATCACTTATTTCTTTAATCTTATATTCAGATATAATATTAAGCATTAAATTACTATATTACATATTAAATATTCCCTCCAGGATATTCCTTTGGTCTTGTGATTTTGTTTTTTTCAATACTGAATGAGATCTCATGCAAACAAGATTCCCACATCTATTTGATTTCATATATTTCTTACATCTCTTTTAATAATCTAAAAGTTCCCTCTTCCTTTTTTCCTTGCATCCTATGTGGTGGAAGAAATCAGGTAGCTTTTCCTAGAGGCATCCTTGCCTTTTGGATTGTGCTAACTGCACCAGTGCTGTCCTTTAACACACTTTTCTGCCCTTTGTATTTCTTACAAACTGGTTGTTATACAGAGATGCTTCATCAGATTCAAGGTCAATTATTCCTGATAAGAATATTTCATAAGTGGTGCTGTGACTTCCACCAGAAGGCATCTGGTGTTTGCTTGTCTCCTTCTGTGTGAGGTTAAGGTATTGTTGGCCTTATCCATCTATATAAAATCTCCCGTCAGCTCATACTTAATATTTTTAGCAGCCACTGATGACCATATGGCTTTATCCATTATTTACAAGTAATAAAGTGGGAATATTTTATCATTCTTCATTTACCCAATATATTATTTCATTAGATGTTAAGATGGAATACTTTCCCTCACATTTGTTAACTTTGAGGCACAGTTCATAAAGAAAATACATTTTCTTTACTTTGTCTTATTTACCAGTTTTCAAAATCACTTAAGCCCACAAGTTGGAGGTTGCTGGGAGCTGTGACACTAGGGCATTCTACCAAGGGTGACACAGTGAGACTCTAGACGCCCATCAAAGCAGACCAATAATCTTTAAGTCTCATTATGAAGGCATGGATTTGAATTTATTTGATGAATTTTTAATGTACTATCAAGACCTCTGTCAATTTCCAAAGAAATTGGAAATCTTATCTTTAGCCAACAGGACACATTTAGTTAATTCCTAAGTGCATCTGACAAGACTTCCAGTAGTCTCTTACAACCCACTAGTCTTTCTGGTGTGACCAGACAAACTGGGCTCATCTTGTCTATTTCTTGTTCTAACTCTGCCATTTCATCAAATTCCTACTTTTATTTAAACTGGAATTACACTGCAATCTACATAAATGGTAAGCCTATTTCTAGTGGACTGGTCACTATTTTTATGAGTTTTTAATGGAATTTTCCAGGATGTATGTATTTTTAGAGAAAATACACTAAAAATTCATATTGGTATTTATACTTCAAATTCAAAATTGCTAGTTTTTTACTTCTTTGATTTTATTCTCATATTATCACCTGGGTTGAGTTTCTTGGTTCAAAATGACACTAATAAAATTATTTGCTTGATCTTAGAATATATACTAGTTTTCAAAATAATACCATTATTACTAACAAGGTAGTTACTTAAAGCTAAGATTTCTTGGCTTTTTTTTTGAGACTGGGTCTCAACTGTCTTACACCCAGGCTAGAGTGTAATTCAGTGTTCAAGCTAGTCTCCCTGCCTCAGCCTCCCAAATAGCTGGGACTAGAGGTTGTGTATCACCATGCCTGGTTAATTTCTGTTTGCTATAGAGACAGGTCTTGCTATTGCTTAGGCTGGTGGCAAACTCCTGGCCTCAAGGCATCCTCCTACCTAGACCTCCCAAACTGCTAGGATTACAGGTGTGTGCTATCAGAGCCTGGCCTGTTTGTAATCTTTTTTGTCCTCAGGAACACTCAACTCAAAACAGTCAAGTTACTGCTTTAACATCAGCTGAACTCATTTATTTCTGTGTGACCAAAAATTTGGATCCCTTACTTTTTATTTATTTTTAGGGACTGCTTTTTTACTGATTTTGATTTAATGTTGCATTATCCACTCAAATTCAACTTCAGAACTACCAAACAAGTTACAGGCGGAAATTCAGCATCCATCCCTGTCTCCTCTACACTGTCCTCTCTTCCCAAATAGTCACCATTTTTAAAGTGTATATTTCCTCCTTTCAAATATAAGCAAATTATGAAAAAAAATGCTTGTATGTTCCCTTTCATAAATAATCGTCAACTGGCTCGGCGCCTGTGGCTCAAG
>NW_003852425.1:17992715-18013070 GCF_000181295.1 Otolemur garnettii | reverse complement strand
AAAAAAAAAAAATAATAATCATTAACATACTTTATACTTGTAAATAGTGGCAGCATGTTACACACACAGCACTCCGTGGGAGCCCATCACTGCACAGCAGAAGCATCCTCCACCCTCTACACTGCCCTGTCCAGATGCTACAGCTTCAGGACACTCAAGGATCAACGTTTTGCTTCCAATAATGATACCACAAATAGTAATGTTTAAAAATGACCTTTTGTATGTATATTTTTGTATTTAATGATAGTATGTCTTCTCATTTGCTATTCATCAACCAATGTAAACATATCTTTGAAGATTTAAATTTACAATCACTTAGCACCTAGACCTTGATTTCTAAATACTATCCCACACTTAAATAAACTATATACCTCTTTTGAGAAGTAGTAAGATTCTAGAACTGAGACAAATAAGATACACTATGAACCTAAACTATCTATCTGTGCTAAATAGAAAATACTCTGAAATATAAAAGATGAGGGCATATCACAAAGTACATGGAAAAGCAAAAGGATGTGAAAGCCAACCTACAGGGCTTCCACTGGCCATGTGGGACTCACACATTAAATAAAGAAAATAAAACAGGAACTCCTGAGTCCATACTGATGAGAAAAACTAACAGAGGCTCTGAGAAAGCTCTAAATGCCAACTGGTAAAAGTGGATAGGGCGGTCGTGTTAGAAAAATATCATTTTGCAATCATCATAGGAAATGTTGGTTTGGACAAGAATCATCAATGAATGCTAAATCCAAGGGGAGAGTTTGTTGAATAAGCTATTTACACAGCCTTCCCTTAAGTTGCTCATTAAATATAATGGATAAATTAGAAAACACAGTGGGAAAACCACTCCGCACATCACATCAAAGGGCTGGGCAGGTGGCAGAACTCCAGGAGGGATGGTTTTGGAGGGCACAAAGGCACCTGGGATGCAACATTCCTGCCAAGTATTACAATATGAGAAGTATGCTTTCTGCAACCTTCTCTCAAATGATTAAGAAAAAAATACATATTGCACATATGATTAAACTCAAGACTTAAAAAAATTAATAAACAAAAATGTTTTTGCAATATCACAAGTTTTCTTCATTACTACCTCAAATTGTGAAATTTCACTTGCAGGCAGTAAACCGTACAAAGATGAGGAAATTCAAAAGCCAAAGAAGTTAAATGAATATAAGTAAACACTCAATGACATGAAAAATAAAAATATCTAATATTTAATCAGTCAATAAATTGGCCAGTTCTACTAGAAAGATAAAAATGTAGAAATTGCATAAAAATTTTAAGAAATCTGAAAAGCCAATATGTAGATGATAGGTGAAGGGAAAAAAAAATGTTAAGGAAAAGAAATTAAATGCCAATTATATATAACAGCTGCCTCAGAAACTGCTATTTGACTAATTCCACATGTTGTCATGTGTTCCTCAGTAACGGAAGTCCTGGTGTCGTGGCCAACAGGTAGGCAGAGTGCTCAGCACAAGCTCCCTGCAGTGGGTAGGCTGTAGGCTGATGAGATGCGCCTTAGTTTTCCTTCGAAGTTTGCAGCTAACAACAGGAAAAGAAGGACAAAGTACTCTAAGCTCATATCCTCATAGGTGCTTTTGGTACAGAGGCCAACATTATCCTCATATTCCCAAGTTATTCTAAGTCAGCGTTCTTAATAACTTGAATGACCAGGAAAAAAATATTCTGTTCAGTAAGAATGACACGTAATCAAATTTTTTTAAATTAAGTTTAAAGGCTGGGCGTCCGTAGCTCTGTTGTTAGGGCACTGGCCACATGCTCTGGGGCTGCTGGGTTCAAACCCAGCCCAGGCCTGCTAAACAAACCAAAAAAAAAGGCCAGAGGTTGTGGTGGGCACCTGTAGTCCTGGCTACTGGGGAGGCTGAAGCAGGAGAATCACTTGAGCCAAAGAGTTAGAGGTTGCTGTGAGCTATGAAACCATAGCACTCCCCTGAGGGCTACATAGTGAGACTTTGTCTCAAAAAAATAAAGTTTAAAGTACCATGAAAACAAAAAGAGATTAAAACATAAGTGCCCAACAAAAAGTAGGGTTTCAATATTGAGAGTAATTAGAGATAAAAACCACAGATCTTTTGACTGAGTTCAAGATCAGAAATCTTTACCTAAAAATCTGCATTAAGGTGTCACTTGAATTGACACATTAAGCATAAATACAGGAATGTCTATGAACAAAATATATACATATACTAAAATTTCCAAAATACATTTTTTTTTAATTATTTAAGACACGGGGTCTCGCTATGTTGCCCAGGCTGAAGTGCAGTGGCTATTCTCAGATGCAATCCCACTACTGATCAGCATGGGAGCTTTGACCTGCTCCATTTCCAACCTGGGCCGGTTCACCCCTCCTTATGCAACCTAAGCGGGGTGACCACCACATTGATGCATAACTTAGTGCAGACACCCGATCAACATAGCGCACTACAGCCCAGAACTCCTGGACTCAAGCGATCCTCCTGTCTCAGCCTCCCAAGTAGCTGGGACTATAGGCGTGCGCCACTGCATCCGGCCCAAATAAATTATTTAAGAAAGAAAGGAAACTATGATTACTAGTTGGTGCTATGCGCCAATCACCATGCACTGTGCTCAGCCTCTCTGGTCTCCCAGATACAGGTCACTGTTCTGGCCCACGTTCCCATAATATTTTGCTTACATGTTATTAATAATTCCTTCACAATATTGCAAATATTTTTATACATTGTATCTCTCTCTCCAAACTAAATCTTAAAAGTCACCAAGTCAGGACTGTTATTTATTTTATAAACCACTGCCCACTTCAGCATGCCTAAAGAAACAATCTGGGAAGTAGTAGATAAAAAAATGAATGTAGTAGCCAAAGGCAAGCAATGGCTTTCGAGCTTTTTGGACTCTAACCTACATAATACATTTTGCATCATGCACACATGCATCGGTAAATAAAACACAAGTTTGATGAAATAACAGTCATAATAACTACAAAAGGTTTCAGAAAATCTTTCCATCTGTGTGACTCTGAAAAGCAGGTAGTTCCACTATTTTGTCAGGGACTGACCAGAAAAACAGTTCCTTTCAGCATTCTTTTTTTTTGAGACAGCCTCAAGCTGTCTCCCTGGGTAGAGTGCTGTGGCATCACAGCTCACAGCAACCTCCAACTCCTGGGCTCAAGTGAGTCTCCTGCCTCAGCCTCCCAAGTAGCTGGGACCACAGGCACCCACCACAACACCCAGCTATTTTTTGGTTGCAGCCGTCATTGTTGTTTGGCAGGCCCGGGCTGGATTTGAACCCACCACCTTAGGTGTATATGGCTGGCGCCTTAGCCACTTGAGCCACAGGCGCTGAGCCCACTTCAGCATTCTAAAAAAAAAAAATCTTTCCAAGACAAGCCTGTATTACAAAATAAAGTTTTGTTTGTTTGTTTTTTGAGACACATCTCAACCTGTCACCCTGGGTACACTGCTGTGGCATCATAGCTCACAGCGACCTCCGACTCTTGGGCTCAAGTGTTGCCTCAGTTTTCTATTTTTAGTAGAGATGGGGGGGGTCTCATTTTTGCTGAGGCTGGTCTTGAACTCATGAGCTCAGGCAATCCTCCTACCTCAGCTCCCAGAGTGCTAGGGTTACAGGCATGAGCCACCATACCCTGCTAGTAAACTCATCTTAAAAATGCAATTATGCTTCTATCCCCTTAAAGTCTCCAATGAAAGAAATGAAAATAAAACTGCTAGACACAGACTCGGTGTCCGAAGCACAGTGGTTTCAGCGCCCGCCATACTCATGGAGGCTGGATGGCTGGAGCCCCACCCAGGCCAGCTAAACAACCATGACAATTGCAACAACAAAATAGCCAGGTGTTGTGGCAGGCTCCTGTAGCCTCAGCTACTTGGGAGGCTAAGGCAAGAGAATCACTTAAGCACAAGAGTTTGAGGTTGCTGTGAGGTGTGACGCCACAGCACTCTACTGAGGGCAACACAGTGAGACTCTGTCTCAAAATAAATAAATACATAAATAATCCTGCTAGACACAGACACTAGGAAGATGGCTTTTAGTGCAACTAATTTAAGAGATGATTACAGAGCCACACCAAATCTGCAGCTAACTGGGAAGTATAGCTAAATGTTCATTCAGGGAACAATTAGATGAGAACAAAGGGCTTTGTGTTCACACCTTTAACAGTCACTGAATAATAGTTCATAAACTCCACATGAAATTTATTACAGTATTAATGACATGATAAAAATCTCAAATTCTATATTTTATAGTCACAACAACTAGGTGAAGCGTAATGACTTTCCCTCTATGAGCACTACCTATCAGGCAGAAGTCTAAAATACACAGAAATTTTGTTTCAAAAATAACTGAGTGGGGGAAGGTAGAAGGTGTATAATGTACACCTACATTTTTGGCCCAAACCTTCAGGGAAATAATCTTTTGTTCTAATTTTTTAAAGGAGGGCAGAAGTGGCCTGTTCCTTCTCTCATGAGAAGCAAGAAACATGGAGCCAGCCACTGCAGAGAAGCTGAGAGTGAGCCTTGGCAGCAGGTAAGAGTGGTCTGCATGACCTGAGCGCCTGACCTCTCCGAACTGTCCCCTCCAGACCCACCCTTGTCCCCACACGTTCTCACCTCCTATTCCCACTCATGTCCGTCGGTGGTAACATGGTCACTGCCAATCTGCTGAGAACTCCTGGTAAGCTGTGTGAGGAGCCAGGGCCAGCACTGCCTGCCCTGGCTCCTGACAGCAGATTCTGCCCTTTCCAGGCTGCTTCTTGTGTCTGTGTCTCTGTCTCTCTCTGTCTCCAAGCTGTCCCAGGGACACTGTGCTGAGAAGGAGCCTTCCATCATGACACCTCAGTGAAGTGACCTGTATTTATATTTCTGTTCAGTGACTAAACTATGACCTCCTTGAGCCATCCAGACCTTGGGCACTCAGTAATGTCAGAGTGAGTGACACCATCCTTTCCTAAACTTGCAAATCCAAAGATCACCTAGAGGACTGGCTGAAATGAAGACTCCTGAGCCACACTCAGATCCACTGAATCAGCTCTCCAAAGGTTAGCACATCAGTTTCATTAACAAGCATCCTGGATGGGTCTTCCCACTGGCAAGTTTGGGAAATTCTACCAACTCAGCACCCAGATAAGTCAGTCAGAGGTCTATGGGATAAAGTACCCCGAGTTTTCATGCTTCTCTGTTAGGTACCCCCAGCAGACAGAAAATTCATGGGGACTAAGGCCCAGGATCACAGCAGCAGGCCACTAGCAGAACCGGGCCTCACAGACCCCAGGGATCTCCCTCCTCAGTGGGTGTCCTGGGGGCCTCAACCTGGGCCAGCTGCATGAGATGAGGCAGCCTGAGGAGGGCAGGGGTCTACCATAACTGAAATGAGAAGATGTGGGGATGAAGATGAGGCAAAAAGGGCCAGGGAGGGAAAGCCAGGCACTCAGGTCATTTGGGCCACTCTCACCTGCCACCTGGGCTCACTCTCGGATTCTCCACAGCAGCCAGCCCTGTGCCTCAGGCCCCTCATAGGGGAGGCCACTTCAGGATGCAGGACACCTTCTGTCCTCCTTCTGCCGAGGTCCAGAGGCTGACACAGCTGAGGTGTGCAGACTTCCAAGATAGCAGCAGCAACTGGGCAGGACAGGGGCTCCTTGTGCTATGGTGCCTAGCCAGGGAGGGGGCAGCCAGGGAGGGAGGGTATGTTAAAAGAACATGATTATCATGTTCTGGGGTATTATTTTGCAAACATATATCATTATTCCTTTCTAGAGCTACACTTTCAATGCGTAAGCATAAATAAAGGAATTTAAAACATTCATATAGGTGTGAAACTAGTATTACACATATGTAACATGCACCCCTATTTTTCTTTCAAGAATTTAGACAAGAAAGTACACACTATACATGGCAAAATGCAGCACACTGTATTGAGATGACACAGATGCAATACACTTTACTACTGTCACTCCTGTACATACACCAAATCACCCATAATATTGGTGTATTTTTTGAGACAGCTTTGCTACCCAGGCTGGAATGCAAAGGCAAGATTATAGCTCACCACAGCCTTAAACTCCTGGGCTCAATCCATCCTCCTGCAGCAGCCTCTTCGACAACTAGAACTCCAGGTATGTATCACAACCACCAGTGGTAATTTTTGCTTATTTTTTGTAGAGACAGGGTCACACTGTATTGCCCAGGTCAAGACCCCCTGCCCAGGGTGGCACCTGTGGCTCAGTGAGTAAGGCACTGGCCCCAAGGGCGGCAGGTTCGAGCCCAGCCCTGGCCAAACTGCAATGACAACAACAAAACAGCTAGGAGTTGTGGCAGGTCCAGTAGTCCCAGCTTACTCAGGCGGCTGAGGCAGGAGAATCACCTAAGCCCAGGAATTAGAGGTTGCTGTGAGCTGTGACACCACAGTACTCCTCCAAGGGTGGCAAAAAAAAAAAAAGACACCTCCCCTCCCTGCCCTAGCTGTAGCAATCCTTCCACCTCAAACTCCCAGACATGCTAGGATTATAGACACAAACCACTAAGCCTAATTACTTTAGTGAACTCTGCTACAAGTTACCAGTACTATAAAATTTTAAATGAAATTATTTGCAATTTGATATTTGATCATAGTGTGCACACACCTGTGGAAGCGCACTTAGGAACAAACTGAAATAACCACTGTACAAGTCAAACCACCACTGAGGCGCATTGCTATGACACAGGGGCACTAGGTACTAGGACAATCTTCTGGTGTAAAACACAGAGTAATGCCAGGAGCAGTGGCTCACAAGCAATCCTAGCACTCTGGGAAGCCAATTACTTCCGGTCAGGAGTTTAAGTCCAGCCTGAGCATTTAGCCAAGATCCCATCTCTACAAAAAAAAAAAAAAAAAAAATTACTACTGGGTGTGTGGTGGTGTACACCTGTAGTCCTAGCAACTTGGACTTGGGAAGCTGAGAGGATAAATCTTCTCAGCACAAAAGTTTGAGATTGCTGTGAGCTATGATAGCAGTACTGCATTCTGGCCTGGGCAACAGAGTGAAATCTTACCTTTACAAAAAAAAAGACAAAAAAAAACCCAAATAGACCAGACACGATGGCATGGCTCATCTCAGCACTCTGGGAGGATCTCTTAAGGTCAAGAGTTTGAGATCAGCTGGAGGGAAATAAGACCCCATCTCTACTAAAAATAGAAAAATTTGCCCAGCATTGTGGCTAAAGATAGAAAAATTAGCCCAGCTTTGTGGTAGGCACCTACAGTCTCAGCTACTTGGGAGGCTGAAGCGGGAGGATCACTTGAACCCAGGCTTTCAGACTGCTGTGAGGTTGGCTGAAGCCGTGGCAGGCTAACCTGGATGACAGAGGCTGTCTCGAAAATACATAAAATAAAATAAAATGGAATAAATACACATTATTGCATACTATGTTAAACCTTTGGTATAAAATGCATGCTATAACTGGAAGAAAAGCACATTTAAACAAACTCTCAGTACCCACAGGGCTCACTGTGTGTCTTCCTCTCTTACATATTCTCCTCTCAGATCAAACCTCTTCCTCCTACTAATGTAATTCAAGATTTAGTCACTTACAACTTTGAAAACAGTACTGCACAAGTTGGATCAAATATCAGCAATCAAAATCTGAAACAATGAAGAATCCGGGCAGCACCTGTGGCTCCAGTGGGTAGGGTGTCAGCCACATATACTGAGGGTGGCAGGTTCAAACCCGGCCCTGGCCAAACTGCAACAAAAAAATAGCTAGGGCATTGTGGTGGGAGCCTGTGGTCCAGCTACTCAGGAGGCTGAAGCAAGAGAATCATTTAAGCCCAGGAGCTGGAGGTTGCTGTGACCTGTGACACCATGGCACCCTACTGAGGGTAATGAGACTCGGTCTCAAAAAAAAAAAAAATGATGAAAAAGCCTTTGTTTTAGATGTTAGAGAATTTAGACTGTTAGTTCACTCTTTTCCATTTTTTTTGAGACAGGTTTTCACTCACTCTATCTCCCTGGGTAGAGTGCCTTGGCCTCATCAAAGCTCACAACAACCTCAAACTCCTGGGCTTCTGTGATCTTCTTGCCTCAGTTTTTCTGTTTAGTATAGAGATGGAGGTCTCGGTCTTGCTCAGGCTGGTCCCAAACTCCTGAGCTCAAGTAATCCACCCTCCTGGGTCTCTCCCAGAGTGCTGGGATGACAGGTGCAAGCCACTGTGCCTGGCCGTACTCTTTTCAGTGGCCCTATGCCTTTGGATAATTCACTCTTCCAGTGGCCCGATGCCTTTGGATAAAAAACTCTGGATCCTTAACATTGTCTTCCTTGGCATAATTACTCTTTTGTTTTTTGCGTAAGCCTCTCAAAATGTCTCACTACCATAAAAGCCACATTACTAGCACATTCTTAACAGATATAAAATTTAAGATTACCATAGTCTTAAGTGAATCATCAAAAAAAATACTCATTTGAGTTTAACATGGAAGTGAATTATTTGTCCTCATGATCTAATATTTGAACTGGCATAGATTTTAGTATCTCTGCATTTTCCTTCTCCAGCTGATACTAAGTACTACATACATTTTCAAAGGCTTGTATCTCTCAGTTATAAGCTTAAGAGAAAAAATTCAAATTCCAGCATCCCACGGAATATCTATCACACGGTAGTTGCTCAATCATTTAAATTAATTCAATAACTGTTGTATTTCTTTTTTTTTTTTCCAAGACAGAGTCTCAAGTTGTCACCCTGGGTAGAGTGCTGTTGCATCACAGCTCATAACAACCTCAAACTCTTGGGCTTAAGTGATTCTCCTACCTCAGCCTCCCAAGTAGGTGGGACTACAGGTGCCCACCACAATGCCCAGCTATTTTTGTTGTTGTTACAGTTGTCGTTCTTTTAGCTGGCCCAGGCTGGGTTTGAACCCGTCAGCCTCAGTGTATGAGGCTGGCGCCCTACTGAATGAGCTACAGGTTCCACCAAAAACTGTTCTATTTCTGAAAGTATTTGAAGGAAAAGAGAAATAGCTACTGGAAATCATCTTCATTAAAAGGAGACTGTTTCTATTATTTCTGAATCTTATGCCTCAGCTGTTTGAGACACTGCAGCCATGAATTCCAGAAGTCAGTACATTTAGGGAGAACACTGCATGTCTCCAGCTTTGTGTATCTACTTACTTTAATCTTTTCTTTTTTTTTTTTTTTTGACACAGAGTCTCACTATGTTGTCTTCAGTAGAGTGCCAGGCGTCACAGCTCACAGCAACCTCAAACTCTTGGGTTTAAGCAATTCTCTTGCCTCAGCCTCCTGAGCAGCTGGGACTACAAGATCCCACCACAACACCTGGCTATTTTGGGGGGTTGCAGTTGTCACTGTTGTTTAGCAGGCCTGGGCCGGGCTTGAACCCGCCAGGCTGGGTGTATGTGGCCAGCACCCTACTCACTGAGCTAGGGTGCCAAACCTACTTACTTTAATCTTAAAGATAAGTAGCTCTCTATCCACACCAAAGAAACTTCCAAATACAATTTAACAAAGTTGACTTTTAAGCAGTCACCTCATATGACAATGATAGATATTTTCAATTATAAGCAGCAATTTTCTCACTCACATATGACAAGTTGATTCTAGTACAAGATTCCTGTGTTCTCTCCCTAAAAGTAGTGGTTCTATCCATTTATATGGAAAATACACTACCCCAGGCATCTCTCAATATAGGTAGTATTTATTCTGCTATGCTTCCTTTTTCCTTTATCCACTAAGCCACAATAACTTCAGCCTAACACTGAATAATCCTTAGGGTAAAGAACTGCAAAGCTGGCGGTGCCCCTGGCTCAGTCAGCAGGGTGCTGGCCACACAAACCTAGGGTGGCAGGTTTGAATCTGACCCTAAGCAACAATGACAACTGCCACCAAAAAACAGCCGGGTGTTGTGGCGGTAATCTGTAGTCTTAGCTACTTGGGACACTGAGGCAGGAGAATAGCTTAAGTCCAAGAGTTTGAGGTTGCTGTGAGCTCTGACGCCACAGTACTCTACCCAGGATGATAGCTTGGGACTGTGTCTCCAAACAAACAAACAAACGAACTGCAAAGCCCAGCACATTATCCTCATCAGGGGACTTGAACTTCCTTACCGGGGCCTATCACCTTTCTAAAAACCTTTGTCCCTATCACTCTTATAAACATAAATCATTTATTCTTTTTTTTCCAAGCTCTTATTTCTCATCAAGATTCTACAAGTTTTTATGAAAGTTAAAAAGCTTTATGAAAACTTTCCAAATAGCTCATTATTTCACCCTCCATTTTCTCTCACTTCACTTTCATCCCTATATGGCCCCTTGAATTTGAATATACTCACTTGATTGTGTATTTACATTGGTTATTCTGGGCAGTGTCTATGGCTCAATGAGTAGGGCGCCAGCCCCCTATACCGAGGGTGGCAGGTTCAAACCCAGCCCAGGCCAAAGTGCAACAAAAAATAGCTAGATGTTGTGGTGGCACCTGTAGTCCCAGCTACTCAGGAGGCTGAGGCAAAAGAATCGCCTAAGCCCAAGAGCTGGATGTTGCTGTGAGCTGTGACACTACAGCACTCTAACCTAGGTTGACAAAGTGAGACTGTCTCTAAAAAAATAATAAAATAAGAAACTAAAAAAAAAAAAAATGGTTATTCCATTGTTACCCCTAGATTATAATAATCTTTTTTAAAGTTAACTTATAGGTTCATACCCAGCCCCGGCCAAACAAACTGCAAAGGAAAAAAAAAATAGCTGGGTGTTGTGGCGGGTGCCTGTAGTCCCGGCTGCTCGGGAGGCTGAGGCAAGAGAATTGCCTAAGCCCAGAAATTGGAGGTTGCTGGGAGCTATGTGACACCACAGAACTCTATTAAGGGTGATAAAATGAGACCGTCTCTTAAAAAATAAAACAAAATAAAAATTTTTTAAAATGCAAAAAAAAAAGAAATTAAAGTTAACTTACACTTTAAAACATGGCAGGATGCTAAATAACTACAGGTTAACAGCTTCATATATGTGCATATGAATTTAACATGAATACAATTAAATCTTTGGGGTATCTTGTTAAAATGTAAATTCTAATTCAGTAGTTCTGGGACATGGGAACTTTTAAGGTGAAGGAATTGTTCTATACAGTACTGAGTGAAAGATAAATGATTTATGCATTTGTCAAAACCTACAAAACTATGTACCACAGAAAAAATGCAATACACACATATGTACATTTCGAAAATCACCCCGTGTGTTAGGACTGCAAACTAACACAGCCTCTTTGGGAAGAAGTAGGGAGAATCCTCAAAGAACTCAAATTAGACCTCTCATTTGATCCCTTAATCCCACCAGTAAGCATCTATTCAGAAGTAAAAAAATTATTTTATCTTACATTTGCACTAGATTGTTTATTACAGGTCTATTTACAATTACCAAAATGTGGAAAGAACCTATATGTCCACCAACCCAGGAACAGATTAATAAACTGGTATATGTATACTGTGAAATACTAGTCCGCCATTAAAAAAGATGGAGACTGGCTTGGCACCTGTAGCTCAAGTGGCTAAGGCACCAGCCACATACACTAGAGCCGGTAGGTTTGAATCCAGCCCGGGCCTGCCAAACAACAGTGACAATTACAACCAAAATATAGCCAGGCATTGTGGTGGGTGCCTCTAGTCCCAGCTACTTGGGAGGCTGAGACCAGAGAATCACTTAAGCCCAGGAGATGGAGGTTGCTGTGAACTGTGATGCCCAGGCACTTTATACCCAGGGCAACAGCTTGAGCCTCTGTCTCAAAAAAAAAAAAAAAAAAAAAAAGACTACATCTTTTGTACTAATCTGGAAGGAGCTGAAACACATTCTTCTTAGTAAAGTACCACAAAAATGGAAAAGCAAGTATCCAATGTACTCAATACTAATATGAAGCCAGTAGATGATCTAATATATGCCCACATAAGAGAAAAATTCAATTCAAACTGGCAGGAGGAAGAATGAGGGAGGTGAGGGAGGGGAATAGAGGTGAGAGAGGGGGTGACAAGAAGAGGAAGGGGGATGGGTGTGCTCCCACTTAATGGACACAATGTAAGGGTATATGGCACACCTCCTGGGTATAAGACACAACCACAAAAGGGACTCTACCTACAAAATGCAAACACTGTAACCTAGTTACCTAACAAATGCAAACATTGTAACCTAGTTATTTATATCCTCACATTAACTTGAAATAAAAAATAGATAAATATACAATGAAAAAAATTAACCCATATGATGGGGATCCCAGAATGGAATGCAGACCATGACAAATCAATCTAACTTTATTAAAAATTTATAATAATCAGGGCAGCATCTGTGGCTCAGTGGGTAGGGCATCGGCCCCATATACCGAGGACGGCGGGTTTGGACCTGGCCCTGGCAAAATTGCAACAACAAATAGATAAACAGCCAGGTGTTATGGCAGGCGCCTGTAGTCCCAGCTACTCGGGAGGTTGAGGCCAAGAGAATCGCCTAAGCCTAGGAGTTGGAGGTTGCTGTGAGCTGTGATGCCATAGCACTCTGCCAAGAATGATAAAGCGAGACTCTGTCTTTTATAAGAAAAAAAAAAATCTGTAACAATCACACTGAAGGGGGCAGTGGAAATACGAGCTCACTTGACTAACCTTGGAAAACAGTGTTTTTTGACTAGAAACTCCAAGGCTAACTCAACTCTACAAGTACACTTTACTCACTGCATGCTAGTGGGTAAGTTAGTTTCTCATGAGAGTACAACCTAAAAATTATAAAACTGCTTTACACATATATTGAGGTTTAAATGCACAGACTGTGGATGGTGAGAGCCAGGCCTCTCCCTGATGGATAGAGAGGTCACCCAGTGTGTTTGCTGATGGCCCAGACACAGTGACAGGAATAGCAATGGCCTCCAGCCCCACAGCATGGGTTCTAACATTACTTTCCAGTACAAGGGAAACAGAGATCCTTGGAGAGTAGCTGATTCTAGGACAAAAGTATGAGTGTGTGTAAAGGAAACACAGAAGCCAAACTGAAAGAGCTCCTAATAGCCAATTTCAGCAACAAAATAACTTACTGAATTACAACTCAAAGGTATGAAATATATATACATAAATCCATGTGTCTACAAATAACCAAATAAATGGAGAATAGATAATTCTTAATAAAAATGTCATTTAATCTATTTAGATGCCCTCCTCTAATAAGGGAGATAGACCTTAACTTTCACTGCATCTCCTAAGCATAGGCTAGACATAGTGACTTGGTTTCAAAGAACATAGCATAAAAAGGGAGAACAGTAACTTTACAGTGTAGAGATCTGGAAAACCTGAACTTGACCGAATGATGCAGGTCAGCATCACCAGTAATGTCAATGTGGATGTCACGTTCCCCAAATTACGTGACTAGAGTGCTTTACCTCTGTGGTATTCTTTCTAAAAAACAAATTGCCTTAGTTTGTCCTAAGAAAAACATCTTACAAATTCTGATTTCAGGACATTCTACAAGATTAACTGACCACTGTTTCTCAATACTGTTAAGGGCATGAAAAATAAAGAAAAACTTAAAATCTCTCACAGACCACAGGAAACGAGGGAGATGGAATGAGTAAATGTGATGTTGTACTCTAGATTAAATCCTGAAGCAGAGAGAAGGCATTAATTGGGAAACCAATAAAATCAAGGTCACGACTGGAGTTTAGTTGTTATTATCTTTAAAAAATAACCCCTTTGTTGGGAGGTGCCTATGGCTCAGTGGGAAGGGTACCAGCCCCATATACCAAGGGTGGCAGGTTCAAACCCAGCCCTGGCCAAACTGCAACAACAAAAAAAAAATAGCCAGGTGTTGTGGCGAGCACCTGTAGTCCCAGCTACTCGAGAGGATGAGGCAAAAGAATCGCCTAAGCCCAAGAGTTGGAGGTTGCTGTGAGCTGTGATGCCACAGCACTCTACTGAGGGCAATAAAGTGAGACTCTGTCTCTACCAAAAAAAATAAGTAACCCCTTTGTTTAGTGGACTGGGCACAGTGGCTCATGCCTATAATCCTAGCACTCTGGTAAGCTGAGGCAGGTCGATTGCCTGAGCCACAGCAAGACTCTCCCCCACACAAATAGTAGAGTGTTGCGGTGGGAGCCTATAATGCCAGCTACTTGGGAGTCTGAGGCAAGAGGCTCTCTTGAGCCCAAGAGTTTGAGGTTGCTGTGAGGTATGATGCCATGGCATTCTACCGAGGGTGACAAAGTGAGACTTTGTCTCCAAAAAGAAAAAAAGAAATTTTAATCAAAGAAAAATAACTGATTTTGGTAGCAAGAAATCCTGCTGCCTGGCGCAGTGGCTCATACTTGTAATCTCAGCACTCTGAGGTTGAGGCAGGTGGATTACTTGAGCTCAGGAGTTCAAGACCAGCTTGAGCAAGCCTGAGAAGCCTATCTCTACTAAAAATAGAAAAACCAGCCCAGCATTGTGCTGGGCCTCTGCAGTCCCAGCTACTTGGGAGGGCGAGGCAGGAGGATCCCTTGAGCCCAAGAGTTTGAGGTTGCTGTGAGCTGTGATGGCAACTCAGCACCCTACCAGGACAACAGGGATTCCGTCTCAACAAAAAGAAAAGAAATCCTTCTTCTATGCCTATTTCTCAATGCAATGATTCAAAACAAACAAAAAAGCCATGATTCCCCAAATGGTATGCCAGAGGACACTCACAGAGAAAAGCATGGGCTGCGTTCAAATTAGGTTTGACTCAGTGTTCCTTAAATTTAACATGTCATCAGACAGAGATTCTCAAATCCTTAATTTCTAATAATTTTAATAACTTTTAGTCATTTTTCTAAAGGAAAATTTAATTTAGTAAATTCTATTTGTGAATTTCCGAAAAAGAGATTGTCAGTGGCACATATCCACTGACCCCATTTCCTGTTCACTCCCTACCAGCACTGCCTCCCCAAAACATCAGAAGGTGAGACCTAGCCAGGCTCATGCCTGTCATCCTACCCTGGAACTCCGGGAGGCTGAGATGGGAAGATGGCTTGAGGCCAAGAGCTCAAGACCAGCAGAGACAACATTCTCTATAGAAACATTAAGTGGGTGTGGTAGCCTGTGCCTGTAGTTCTGGCTACTTGTGAGGTTGATGGAGGGGACTACTGGAGCCCAAGCTGCAGTGAGTTACCATCATGCCACTGCACTCCAACCTGGCAAAAGAGCGAGACCCTGTCTCCCAAAAAGGAAAACAAAAAGTTGAATTCCAAGACTTCTGAAGTATAAAACATTAAAATAGTTTTACGGAAACCTAACTGTAACATAATAGTTCCACTATGTAAACATAAAATTTACACACATTTATTTAAAACACGCATGTTACTACGCTAAAGCAAGCATTGTTAATGCTATAAAAAGCTACAGAGAGATACAAAATTCTAAAAATCAGGTCAGCAAAGCTCTACTGCCACCTACGGATTAATTCTAAATGGATGAGACCATCATTTTTCCCTACTTCATAGAAATTATTTAAAAGCATAACACAGGAACTAAAGAGATTCAAATAAATGATCAAATGTACAAACTTAAATTATTGAAAACCTACAGGCAAGCATCTATCATCCAGAAATGAGCAAAATATAAAAAGTGACCATGTATCTCTAATGTTTACCCATAAACCTATTCCTAGAATAAATTATCATCCAGAAAACTTTAAAATGAAAAATGTCTAACAAAGATTCGAAGACCTTGGTTGCAAATACAAAACAAATCCATATAGCTGAAAATTGATGTTTTGAAATCTTCCAGCATCATCTTTAGAAACCTAAATTCAGTTACACACAGCACTGTGTCCTCTAACTGCTGTACAGGTGCATCCTGGCCCACATTTCCTAGTAAGTTCCAAGAGTGTCAGTTACAACACAGACATCTATCTTCCTGTATATTCTTCTTCCCTTCAGTCAACAGAAAGACCTCTCCACACAGAATTTTTAAAAGGAGAAAGCCAATCGGTATCAACCAAAAATGCTGAATGAATTCTTGTTTAATCCTACTTCATTTCATAAACTTTAACAAAGGAAAAAGGAAATTCTGGAACAAAGATACATTTTAGAATTCTAGCCAACAAAAAAAAAAAAATTAAATTTTTCTTAAATCACTTGAAAAATATACCAGCTTTTAAAGCTGAGCATATTTTTCATCTCAACCTACATTAATATCCATAGTTATGGTAACTTTTGTTTTTTGCAAGAAAATCCCTCTAGCTCTAAGGCTCACCTCCTCGGTCTTTGAGGTAGGCACAATTCCCCATTCTTTGTCCTGCCTTATGATAAAAAGCTTTGGAAGAAATGGTGGGAACTGAGTGTTAACAAACAGCAGAGCAAGAAAGAGACACGGTAACAGTAGTAAGGAAGAAAATGAAGGCAAAATAGAAGCTCTCTCTGAACCTGATAAACTCCCAGGCATTTGCAAAAACTTGATAACTCAGTAACACACTTCTTAGAAGCACACAAAACCTGAATGACATAAATAAAGACTTGGAATAATTAAAAAAAAATGCTCTGCAATTATTTAAAATAAAAATACATTGCAAAAGAATACTTTAAATCTGATTTCACAGAGTTTAATCTTTTTCAAATCGGATTTATTGTTCCTCCTTGTTTCAGATATGGCAGAAAAACTCATGAAAGATTATTGCAACAGGTTAAGTGGTCAAAAGATGCCAGCAGGTGCTATCTCTGCATATCCAACTAGAGGAATTACTCTCAAGAGTCTTATTTCACATTTTGTGGATAGTTTGGTTTCTGTGTTTCCTCTGGACATTTCTATTAACCACTTCACTGCACACTAATTAGTAAAACTATGCAGACAATATACAGAGGTTTGAATCAAGGCTAAAATTCAAAAGTCTTCTAATTTAACCTCCACCTATAGTGATTCCAAACACTGTCATCTTAAACATTTCTACATATACTTTCTAATTAAGTGGTAAGATGAAACTTCAAAATCACTTCCATCCCTTCTTCATTTTACAGTTGAGAAAAATCATATGAAAACTAGTTAGCGCGGGTGACACTTGTGGCATCAGTTCCACATACGGAGGGTGATGGGTTCAATCCCGACCAGAGCAGAACTGCAACAAAAAATAGCTGGGCATTATGGCAGGCACCTGTAATCTCAGCTACTGGGGAGACTGAGGCAAGAGAATTGCCTAAGCCCAAGAACTGGAGGTTGCCACGATCTGTGATGCCACAGTACTCTATTGAGGGCGACAGAGAAAGACTCTGCCTCTAAAAAAAAAAAAGAAAGAAAGAAAATAGTGCAGAGATAGAGTCAACTCAAGTTTTGTTACCACTAGACCAACACTTTTTCAACTAAGCAATGCTGCTTTCCCAGACAGCTACTAATTTCATTTTCTATCATGTTCTTGCTTATCCAAACTGCCTGTAAAAGATAAACTGAAGTCTATCTAGCATGCCCAGAAAAGCCCAAGTCTCAGCAGCAGGCTACTTAATTTTCTCTTCAAACATCTTTTCTTAAATCCTCCTTTCTAACTGCCAAAACTTTCCTGTTTATTGTGCATCCCTTCTCTCCATCACCATAATTAATTTTTCAGTTACACAGTATCCTATGTTAAATAAAACATTCTAATTACAACAAGTAAACAATGAGTGTTCATTATATCAGAAACTATTTAAAGCCCTTTATGTGTAACATCTCACTTAATCCTGTTTTAAACAGTGTAATCCTTACTTCACAGAGGCAAAAATCCACCTCAGAGGTTAAGTACTATACCCTAATTCATACAACCAATAAGAGATAGAACTGGGATCAGTAACCAGACAGTCTTACTCCAGTGTCTACATTCCTAATTCCAACATGACAAATGGCTACATTAATGTGCAGATAACTGAAAATTTGGGGGCTACATAAGAATTTATAGACTTCTTACATTTAAAGATGTTTCTTAACACATAAAAATGGCTCAATATCTTCTTTGCAAAGACATGACCAAAGAACTCTTAACTCTTTTATAGATACTTAAAACTCCAATCTCAAAAATATGGAAAAGGACTGCAGAAATACTTCAACAAACGTCCAGATGAGCCTCCTAATATTTTCTGTGCTATCCAACATTACAGACATGAGCTACATATGATTATTCAGCACTTGAAATCTATCTAGTGTGACATAATAACCGAACTGTGAATAATTTAAATTTAAGCTGACATAGCCACATAAGGCTAGCAACTACCATACTGGATAGCACAGGTGTAAAAAACAGTGTCAGAATAGAAGTGAAGAAATTTTTATTGCCCTATTTGAAGATTTCACTAATGATCAAATCAATTTAAATGTCTTTTTCACTTGCTCTAGCTCCAATTATTAACTCAAACATATCTTTAAATAAATTTAAATAAACCAAAACCTTCTATATTTAAGATGGTCTCTGTGTATCTGAACAGAAAAAATAATTAAAACTTGTATTAAATAGAACAAAGCTCCCAAATTAGTTAACTCTCAACTATTTGGATAGCTAAAATGAATCTGAAAACTCTGCCACCTATGGGAAAAACTAAAAAAAAAAAAAAAAAAAACCTCACAAACAACTTTTCAATGTTCTTCACAGCAAACACTTGATGGTTAAGTGCTTAATAAAGTGCTCACTTACCTTGATTCGCCAGTATTGTTTCTAACACTTTCTTCATCACTGTGTCCATTCATTGTAAATACCAGGAAGTTTTAAAATAAAATACAAATCTTCCCAGTTTAAAAGATGAATATAAATACTAACTCCTCCTTGAATATAAAAAAATTCACAGATGAATTTTCTTCAACATTCACAATTTCCTGGGGCCTCTCTGATTCACCTAAAAAAAATAATTAACAAAGTTAAAATTTCCTAGAAAAAAGGTAAACAAACCCTGTTTAGAACTTGTATATATCAATGATTACAAACGAGTTGTTAAGGAGGAGTAGGGTCTCGTATTTAAAATATCTAGAATTCTATTAAGTACATTTTTGATTACTTCCTAGAATTTAGTAGGCTATTGCTAATATATTTCTGACAGAAGACATTAAAATATTTCAGGAGTGGCCCGAGTAAGAGTGAAAACCCATCTCTACTAAAAATAGAAAAAAAATCTAGCAGGGTGTTGTGGCCAGTGCCTGTACTTAAGCAGGAGGGTTACTTGAGCCCAGGAGTTTGAGGCTGCTGTGAGCTGTGACACCACCGCGCTCCACTCAGAAAGACTGAGATTCAGTCTTTAAAAAAAAATTTGTGGCGTGATAACCCTTTTAGAGACTAATTGCAAATGCACAGCCATGTTTATATACATTACTTAAAGCAACACAGTCCTATGTTAACATACACATAATATCCCCCCCAATAGAAAATGGGGTCTTAATAGATAACTTGGTCCATTAAATCAAGTGTTGGGAGGTTGTCTTTAATCAAGCCCTAATTCCTAGCACCAAGAACTTCATATACTCAAGTGAGAGAAAGTTTTGAAAATGCTCACGTGGGATTAACAGGCGACTAAAAGGTAACATGCTACCTTAACGAAAACACATAGGTCAAAATAAACCTGTTCTCTCACAGGTATTAGCTGAAAACGGGCTGATACAATTTAAGTAATATTTATCCAGTTTGCACTTGCAAAGATTCCGTAAAAATGAAAAGGTAATATATACCTGGTTTAATACATCCGGCTTAAATAAGGGGTTAGGGGCAAAAATAACGAACCAAGATACAGCCTTTCCCCCTTTCCAGATTTCAGCGCAGCCCCGAGTCACCTACAAGCCATCCCCGAATAAACAAAGGAGAGAGATCTCTGGCAGGGGAGGGAGAGGAAGAAGCGGGGGACGGAGACGTCAGATCCTTCCCCGGCCAGAAAGTGCCGGGCGGCCGCGGGCAGCGCCGTCCTCCACCCGGCCGAGTGCGCTCCCCCGGCCCCGCGCCCGCCCGGCGCAGCGCTCCGGGGGACGCGCGGCGAGAACAGGTTACCTAAAAAGTAACCGCCCGACTCAACAGTTACTGCTGAGCGCTCCTCTGAGTCCAGGAGGCTTCGCTGCTCCACGGCCGGGTCCCCAAACATCCGAGCGCACCGGACGCCGCCTCTTTCCGGAAAGCCCTCGTTAAGAAACTTCACTTTTTTCGTTTTCCTTCTCACCTCCCTTTCGCCCCTCAAAATGGCTTTCTCAGTGATTTTAACTTCCTCCCCAGACCTCCCTCGCCCAGAGTCCACGGACCCCGGCCCGGCCCTGGGCTCCGAAGCCCCGCGCAGCGGCCCCCGGCTGGCCCGGCCCCGGCCTCCTCCGGGTCGGCCCGTGGAGTCCTGGAGCGGCTCTCGGAGGGTCCCGAGGGTCCGCGGCCGCTTCCCGCGCCCCCTTTCCCAC
>NW_003852425.1:17977804-17992429 GCF_000181295.1 Otolemur garnettii | reverse complement strand
CCCGACCCGGCCCGCTCACTGGCCCCCCGCTTACCCCTCCTCACCGAAGGACGCGCGGACTCAGCGGCGAAGGGGCCGACAGGGTCGCGGCCTGCCCCGCGCCCGGGCCCGCGGTCGCTGCCGCCGGGTCCTCGGCTCCGGGCGTCCGTGCGGGGAGGGCGGGGGCGGCCCAACCACGGCTCCGACGCGCGGTCCCCGCGGCGCCGACCAGTCAGTTCATCCTCAGGGCGCCGCGCCGGAGGCGGCGGGGGCTGAAGTAACCAGCGTCGTCTCCGCCGGCGCGCGCTCCCGTTCTCGCTCCCGCCGCTTATCGGCTCCCGGCCGCCGCCATGACGCCAGGAGAGCGAGCGAGCGCAACCGTCCCCGCCGTAGCCGCCGCCGAGGTCGCCGTCGCCTCCGCCTCCCGCGCGACGTCAGCACCTAGCTCACTCCCCTTCCCCACCGCGCGCTGCGAGCAGCCGGCGGGCACGCGCACGCCGAAGCCTGCCGGCGGCACGGGGCGGGGCCACGTCGAGGCTAGGGGCGGGGCAAGCGTCAATTGGTTTCGGGCGGGGAGGACGGCGCGTGCGCGGAGGCCGGTGGACTTTGGCCGGAGCCGGGCCCACGGTTCCTCCGTTTTGTGCCAACCCTGCGCGGCCCGCAGTCGAGTTCCGGGAAGTGGGTGCCGCGGGCTCGCCCCGTGTGGGTGTGGATGCTTCTGCCCTCTGGACGGCTGCGCAGAAGCCTGGCGGCGGGTGCGGAACGATCCGCGGCGGCCGGACCGGGCCGGGCTGGGCACACTCGGGGTCGTGCGGGGCTGACTCCAAGGCCTGCCTCACCCCTAAGGGATCCCCGAGGGCACAGAGCTGGGGGGCTGGGCAGGGCTGCAGCGTCACGCCGGGCAGCCTGGGAACTCACCTGCTGGGCAACTGGGCGCTACTCGGGCGGGCGGGCGGCTCTGGGGACCTGCAAGCGCCTCTGTCTTAGTCCCTCCTGTTCCTGTCCCTGGGTCTGTTTTTGAAAGCATTGTTTTTGTAATCAAAACTTTTATACGCTTCATTTGTTGTTTTTCCAGGTTGCAGATCGGTTTTAAGTCATTGAAAGTTTTATTTTAAAGTATCTAATCTCATTTGCAGTAATTTGGTTGGGTGTAAAAGCCCACCTTCCAAGTCAGAGGAGTTTGATTGCAATGAAGCATGCATTCCTAAAACGGTAATTTTCTCGTGTGGAAAGTATTCCATGAAATGCTTTTGTTTATTTTTTTATTTTCTTGGATTATTGTATTACAAGCTTCAGAGAAACTAACCATTAGCAGATAGAGTTTTGTGATCAGACGCATAATTCAAATAATAAAGTCTTCAGTTACAACTGCGCTGCGTTCTGTCATTTTTTTTTTTTTTTTGGTAGAGATAGAGTCTCACTTTATCGCAGAGTGCTGTGGCCTCACATAGCTCACAGCAACCTCCAGCTCTTGGGCCTAGGTGATTCTCTTCCTCATCCTCCGGAGTAGCTGGGACTACAGATGCCCGCCACAACGTCGGCTACTTTTTTTGTTGCAGTTTGTCCAGGGCCGGCTTTACATGTCTTCTCTTGGGTTCAAATGATTCTCTTGCCTCTCCTGGGATTACAGGCTTAAGCCTCGACTTTTTACCTGTTTTCTGAAAGCACATGTCAAACTTTTTTGGTATTTTTTTGGAGACAGTCTTGCTCTTCCCCTCCCTGAAGTGCTGTGCCATCATAGCTCACAGCAATCTGGAACTCTTGGGCTCAAGCAATTTTCTTGCTTCCACCTCCCGAGTAGCTGGAACTGCAGGTGCCCGCAACAACACCCGGCTATTTTTAGAGACAATCACCCACTTGCTCAGACCGGTGTGGAACTAGTGAGCTCAGGCAACCCATATGCCTCGGTCTGGCAGAGTGCTGAGATTACAGGCTTGAGCCACCACGCCTGGCCTTCTAGCAACCTTTATTTTCTGAGAAATAATCTTCGGAATTTGTACTAAAATACTGAAACTTAGAGATTTGTATTTCGAAAAAAATCATACTTTATGAGTTCACAGAATTATACAGCTAAATGAAAAGTTGCAACAGTCTTGCCAGTGCAGTTTGCAGCTTTTCTGTGAATAAACTCTGTATCTTGCCTTACTGGTAATGAAACAATATGCCAAACAGTTGATAATCACAACATATGACTAGTGAAAATCCCAGATAATTAACATCAACCGAAGGGATTTTATACTATTTAACTTCCCATTTGGATAATTTCATACTCCTTGGAAAAAATATTACTTTTACAAAATCTAGGATAGCAGTTTATGGGTCCTTAATTTTGGCATTCTCTACTAGTGCTAGTTAGCAGGGATATCCTTAGGTGGTCATGGACTGAGAACCACTTAGTATTGTGAAATCACTAACAAAAAGAAGATAATAACTCTTCTGTTAGTTTTTGGATGCCAGGATAAGATTTTAATTCCTTAATTATGTTTTTGTTGCCTAGGAAAGTTGTATATGAGAAGCCACTAAAACAATAGGAGAATATATTAAAATATCCCAGAAACTAAACCTGTGACATCATCTTCCATGTCCTTGCCAAACCAGAGGAAGGTCTTTCCAAATAGGATTCTTAAATTTAGAAAGTCTTCTGATTAGAACCCATGAAATCCTAACTTAACTTCTGGGGAAGATGTATGGTACATTCTATAATTTCCTAATCATAAGCGATCAGGGGAACCATGGTTCCCAGTGTTGGGCAGCGGCAGGGACAGAAGTTCTGGGAAGAGGTAGTTTTGTTTTTGTTTTTGTTTTTGTTTTTTTGTAGAGACAGAGTCTCATTTTTTCGCCCTTGGTAGAGTGCAGCGGAGTCACTCCAGCAACCTCCAACTCCTGGGCTTAGGTGATTCTTCTGCCTCAGCCTCCCAAGTAGCTGGGACTACAGGCACCCGCCACAACGCCCAGCTATTTTTTGTTGAAGTTTGGCTGGGGCTGGGTTTGAACCCGCTGCCGTTGGTATATGGGGCCGGTGCCCTACTCACTGAGCCACAGGCGCCTCCCAAGAGGTACTTTTGTAACTACAGATGCTTGACACTGCTATGCCTCCCCTCTGCTGGTAGGCAGAGTTTGCAGGTTCTTGGAAGTGTTTGGGGAAATTTCCTAGATTGTGCTGATACCCTATAGCTCATCCTTAGTGGAGCTTGTCCATCTTGTGTATGGCCATTGTATTGGGGGATTTGGACTAATAAATTCTTGGATGGCAATAAGTTAAATTTAGAATGGAAAGTTCTTAGTGGGCGGCGCCTGTGCCTCAGTGAGTAGGGCCCCACCCAATATTCCAAGGGTGGTGGGTTCGAACCCAGCCCCAGCCAAACTTCAACAACAACAACAAAAAAATAGCTGGGCGTTGTGGTGGGCCCATATAGTCCCAGCTACTTGGGAGGCTGAGGCAAGAGAATCGCCTAAGCCCAAGAGCTAGAGGTTACTGTGATCTGTGACGCCACGGTACTCTACCGAGGGCAACAAAGTAAGACTTTGCCGCTAAAAAAAAAAAAAAAGAAGAAAGTTCTTAGAGGAAGTACTAAGAGGAAATTATTTGCAAAATCTAATAGGCATCAAGGTGGCTACAAAGATTCCACTTCCTCTACTTAAAAAAATGTGTATACAAAGAAAAGGAGTCGTTTAAGAAGGCAACCTCAAAATACCAAATAAGAACACTGACGCTATGTCACCCTATCTTGTCACCCTCCATCTTTTATTCACTGCTGTCTAAATACAGTCACCCCTCTGTACCTGCAGAAACCTGCAAATCTGAAGCGTCACCTATAAGAGACTGCCACCTCTGGTTGGGCAGGGACTTGGGGAATGATGAGATAGGTGGAGATTCTAGGATATTTTAATACTGTTTTGATTGTTTTAGTAGCTTCTTGTACACAAATCCTCTAGGCAACAAGAACATAATTACTGAATTGAAATCTAATCCTGGCATCCTAAAACCTAACGCCCATATTCTGGTAAACAGGAGTCCTGGAACCAATTCCCCACAGATGGTAAGGGATGACTGCACTGTCCATTCTACCTCAGAAATTTTGTATTGGTCCTTTTTCGTCCTTTCTGTGTAAATCTCAGTACTGTGTTCATAGTTTAAGCTTCCGTTTTATTTATTTATTTAGACAGTCTCACTTTATCACCCTCAGTAGAGTGCCGTGGCATCACATCTCACAGGAACCTCAGACTCCTGGGCTCATGAGATTCTCCTGCCTCAGCCTCCCTCTTGAGTAACTGGGACTACAGGCGCCCTCCACAGTGCCTGGCTATTTTTTTCTTTTTTAGAGACAGGGTCTTGCTCTTGGTCTGGCTGGTCTGGAACCTGTAAGCTCAGGCAGTCCACCCGCCTTGGCTTCCCAGAGTGATAGGATTACAGGCGTGAGCCACCGCCCAGCCTAAACTTCTGTATTCTCTACATCTCTTCCTTCAAACCCTTTTGGTTTCCTTTAAACTTGAAATTTAATGAAGTCCCTTGGTTATATATCACCTATATTTGCATTCATAGATATATATAAACATATGTATGTGGATTTCATATATCACTAATTTTTTAAAATTTTTTTTATTTTTTTATTTTTTTGTAGAGACAGAGTTTCACTTATAGCCCTCCACAGAGTGCTACGATGTCACAGCTCACAGCATCCTCTAACTCCTGGGCTTAGGTGATTCTCTTGCCTCAGCCTCCCAAGTAGCTGGGACTACAGGCGCCCGTCACAATGCCCGGCTATTTTTTTGTTGCAGTTTGGCCAGGGCTGGGGTTGAACCTGCCACCCTCAGTATATAGGGCAGGCACCCTACTCACTGAGCCACAGGTGCCACCCATCACTAATATTTTAATTAGTTTTTCACAAGCTGATTCCAGCATTGCCTCTCATCATTCCTAGGAGACACTTGGCACTCAGACACCTTTCCCCAGGTCATTGGAACAATCGCTCTCATTGCAAATGGATATATAGCCCATCTATCTTACAGATCAAGCTCTCCTAGTTTTGTTTAAGAAAATGATCAAGAAGTGTTGAATCCCCTGACAATCATATGGATGCCCTGGGAGAGTGGCCAGGGAGCTTTAAAACCTCCCTGTAGAGCACGAAGCTGGGCATTCTGCAGATACACACCAGTGGATGGCCATTTAGCACAGCACTGGGCTCCACACCGCACTGTGGGCACCTTCAGCAGAGACACACACTCTACCCAGTGCTCTATGTTGACATTTGTTCAATAAAAATGTAAGAACTTACTGCTTCCTGACATTTTTCTAGAGGGTGGAGGGATTATAATAGAGCAAAAACTGACATTCTCAGAGTTAAAAGTGTAGTGCAGGAAACAGTCACACTAAGAAATCACAACTGAGAACACAGTGTTAACACACACACCATGGTGTGAATCCAGATTAGAGAGCCTCCTGAGGGAGGCCTCCCCTTCAGGAATGACGTGACCTGGAACTGAAGTAGATTGATCTGAAGGGTTGATCTGAAGTAGAAGGCAAAAGAGGGAGTGGGGAGATTCTGGATAAAAGAAACTCACGGGCAAAAGTTCTGGGGCCAGAGAGGATATGTCAGCACACTTCCCATTTGCTCTCAGAAGTGTCTGAGTTGGAAGGTAAATTACATGTCACCCCTGCTCTATGGGACTATAAAAAGCATGGTGCTCCTGGTGCAAACAGCAGCTGAGCAAAATGAGACCACACTGAGTGATGCCAGGCCATTCAGGGCCAATCTGTGGAGTGTGTCCTCAAGACAATGGGGAACTACTGAGCGTTTAAAAGTGGTGGCTTAATGGGATTGGCAAATTGAAAAGTTTACTCTGTGAATCCAAAAAAAAGAATTAGAGATGGGCCAAAGTGGATAAAAAAAAAATATTCCTAGCTGACTTAGAAGGCTTTGGCAGATAGGAAATGACCTGATGGGGACCAAGCATGGTGGCTCACACCTGTAATCCCAGCACTCTGAGAGGCCAAAGCAGGTGAATGGCTTGAGCAAAGGAGTTTGAGACCAGCCTGAGCAAAAGTGAGACCCTATCTCTACTAAAAATAGGAAAATTAACCTGGTGTCATAGTGGGTACCTGTAATCCCAGCTACTCAGGAGGCTGAGGCAAGAGGATCGCTTGAGCCCAAGAGATTAAGGATGCTGTGAGCTGTGACACAAGAGTACTCTAGCCTGGGTGACAGAATGAGACTCTCAGAAAAAAAAGGCAGGGTGTGGTGGCTCATGCCTGTTATCCCAGCACTCTGAGAGGCCAAGAGGGACTGATTGCCTGAGCTCAGGGTTTGAGACCAACCTGAGCAAGAAGGAGATCCAGTCTCTAAAAATAGCCAGGCATTATTGCAGGTGCCTGTAGTCTAGCTACTCAGGAGGCCAAAGCAAGAGGATCACCTGAGCCAAGAGTTTGAGGTTGCTGTGAGCTGTGACATCCCAGCACTCTACTGAGGGTAACAAACTGAGACTCTGTCTCAAAAAAAAAAAAGTAATGGCATGGTGGACTAGGGTAGTATAATGGAGTGGAGAGAAGTAGATGGGGGAGTAGATAAGACTTGATGGGATTGGTTGGGATTCCCGGTTCGGAGGAAGAGAGAAGTTGAACATTTGCAGCTGAATGGTTATGACATTTGCTTGAATAGCAATGTATTTGTAGATGTGTAGGCAGGGAGATCATATATATGTTTGCTTTGGAACAAATTGAACTAATTTTTTTCTATTTTTTTTTAAGTTAAGATTGATATAAAGGTACAAACCATCAGGTTATATACTTTACACATGACAGGTAAAACTCAGAGATGTGGGCGGTGCCTGTGGCTCGGTGAGTAGGGTGCAGGCCCCATATACCGAGGGTGGTGGGTTCAAACCCAGCCCGGGCCAAACTGCAACAAAAAATAGCCAGGCATTGTGGCGGGTGCCTGTAGTCCCAGCTACTCAGGAGGCTAAGGTAAGAGAATCACCTAAGCCAGGAACTGGAGGTTGTTGCGAGCTGTGACGCCACAGCACTCTGCCGAGGGCAACAAAGTAAAACTCTGTCTCTAAAAAAAAAGAAAAGAAAAGAAAAAAGAAAACTCAGAGATGTGGTTGTGTCCTACAGCCAGGGAGTATGCCATTTACCCATGTGTTGTACCCACTGGGAAGGAAGCCACTGCACCCCCTCCCCTGTCTCCTTGAGTTTCACTGAGATTTGTGATTGTTGATCTCCTAGTTTCAAATTGGTATCGAGTACATGTGATGCTTGTTTTTCCAATCTTGCAATACTTGGGAAAATATTCTCCAAATCCATTCAGGTTATTATAAAGAATGCAAAATTTCCTTTTTTTTTTTTTTAGAGCTGAGTAGTATTCCATGATGTACATATGCCACAGTTTACTGATCCATTCACGTGCTGACGGGCACTTGGCTTGTCTCCACATCTTTGCTATTGTGAATTGAGAGGCTATGAACATTTGACTGAAAATGTTCTGTTCCCATGGTACAGGGTCTTTCTTCCCTCTGGGTAGATGCCTAGTAGTGGAATTGCAGGGTCAAATGGAAAGTCTGCTTTCAGTTCTTTCAGGTCTCCCCACGCTTCTCCCCACACAGGCTGTGCTAGGGTGCAGCCCACCAGCAGTGCACGAGAGTTCCCTTCTCCCCACACCCACACCAGCAGCTGTTCCTTTGGGACTTTGGGATGTGGGCCATTCTCATTGGGGTTAGGTGATACCTCAAAGTAGTTTTGATTTGCATTTCTCTAATAATTAGGAACAATGAGCTTTTCTTCTTCTTCTTTTTTTTTTCTTTTTGAGACAGAGTTTCACTATGTTGCCCTTGGTAGAGTGCCGTGGCGTCACAGCTCACAGCAACCTCAAACTCTCGGGTTAAAGTGATTATCTTGCCTCAGGCTCCCAAGTAGCTAGGACTACAGGCACCCACAACAAGGCCTGGCTTTTTTTTTTTTTTTTTTTTTGGTAGAGACAGAGTCTCACTTTATCACCCTCAGTAGACTGCGGTGCTGTCACACAGCTCACAGCAACCTCCAACTCCTGGACTTAGGCAATTCTTTTGCCTCAGCCTCCCGAGTAGCGGGGATCACAGGCGCCCACCACAAGGCACCCAGCTATTTTTTTATTGTTGCAGTTTTGCTGGGGCTGGGTTTGAACCAGCTACCCTTGGTATATGGGGCTGGCGCCCCATCCACTGAGCCACAGGCACCGTCCTATGTCTGGCTATTTCTTAGAGATGGGATCTCGCTCTGGCTCAAGCCCTTGCCTGGCTCTGAATATTCTTTTTTTTTTTTTTTTTTTTTTTTTTTTTTTTTTTGAGGCAGAGCCTCAAGCTGTCACCCTGGGTAGAGTACTATGGCATCACAGCTCACAGCAACCTCCAACTCCTGGGCTGAAGCGAGTGTCCTGCCTCAGCCTCCCAAGTAGCTGGGACCACAGGCGCCTGCCACAATGCCCAGCTATTTTTTTTTTAAATTTGGCTGCAGCTGTCATTGTTGTTTGGCAGGCCCGGGCTGGATTCGAACCCGCCACCTTAGGTGTATGTGGCTGGTGCCTTAGCCACTTGAGCCACAGATGCTGAGCCTGAACATTCTTATATAAAACTTCTAGTAGGGATTGGCACAGTGGCTCATGCCTGTAATCCCAGCACTTGGGAGGCTGAGGTGAGTGGATCAGTAGAGTAAATTTTTTAGATTTTAACCTTTATTCACGAACCCCCCCAACACCACTGAGAAATGCCCATGCACCGGGAGGGTGGGTCTCAGCAGCCGTGTAGTAGATGACCTAACACCTGTGGCTTTAGGCCAGGTGAACATCTAAACTCTAGCTGGATCAATTGGATCATCCTGAGAATTTAAATTAGGTTTGAGAGAAGCTGGTCAGACTACTAATCATTTTGAATGGAGAAAATACTGAGTTAGGCTGGAGCTGCCTTATTCTGTTGCAAGGAGCAGGTACAGAATCTGAGAGCAATGGTGCAGAGAAAGAATAACCTCAGATTACTTTTTTTTGAGACAATCTCACTCTTGCCTAGGCTAGAGTAGTGTGGCATCATAGCTCACAGCAACCTCAAACTCCTGGGCTCAAGAGATCCTCTTGCCTCAGCCTTCCAAGTAGCTGAGACTATAGGCGCCTGTCATAGCACTCAGCTAATTTTTCAATTTTGAGTAGAGAAAGTGTTCTTGCTCTTGTTCAGGCTAGTCTTGAACTCCTGAGCTCATGAGATCATCCTGCCTCAGCCTCCCAGAGTGTTGGGATCATAGGCATGAGCTACACCGCCCAGCCTCATCTCAGATTACTTACTGAGTCACTCAGGGTTCTAAATACTATAACTATGAAGGTGGTACAGGTTGAGTATTCCTTATCTAAAATTAAGTGTTTAGATTCTGGAGTTCTTTTGATTTTGGAATATTTGCATATATATAATGAAATATGTTGGGATGGCATCCAAGGGTAAACAGGAAACTTATTTGCTTTGTATGTAATATACCTTGTATTCATAGCCTGAAGGTAATTTTATTTAATATTTGTAAAAACTTTGTGCATGAAACACATGAGCCATCATGATGAAATCAGATGTGGAATTTCCCACTTATGGAGTCATATCAGTGCTCAAAAAGTTTCAGGTTTTGGAGCATTTTGGACTTTAGATTTTGGATTAGGGATACTCTACAGGCAAGAAGACCGAGAAGCTTGCCTCACGTAAGTTCTGAGGCTGAACAGAAGCAGGAATTTGCCTCCAGACTCTTGCACAGAGCAGAGCTGTCTTGTCAGACTCAGGTGTGACAGCAGCCTTGGCTTCTGACAGCTTTCTGTTTCCTGATCTCAGTCCATTGGAAGAGTAATGCACTATTTGTGAATTCTCATCATAATTTATCCTTGTAGTGACATTTTGTGTCTTCAGCTAGCTTGTGTGTATTTCGGCCAATCACAACTGGAAGGACTCTGTCTTGGTTTGAGGTTTGCAAATAACAAACTCTGAGAATGTAAGACCAGACCCACAAGTTACTCAAAAGAAACATAATTCTTTTGCCACATTTTTTCTAATGCTAAAGTTTTTTTTTTTTTTTTTTTTTTTTTTTTTTTTTTTTTTAATGCTAAAGTTTTTACACTGAATATCAGAAAGTGAAATCTTAACTTTAGGAATAATACTCTCAAGGAAGAGCAATGATGTTAAACATCTCTGATTCTGGAGTTCCCACCCAAAACATTTTCCACTGCCCATCCCTTTCCATGCCTTACAGAAGTGTGATGATACCTCACAGTGTGCGTCAAAAGCCGCAGGGATTGGGACTCTCGACAGTACTAAGGGGAAGCTGCTGTCTCTTACTTTCCCCTTTGCTTTGAGGCTGAACCACAGAACAATGTGAGTGCAGAGAATCCCGGCTGTTGCTAGGAAACAGAAGTCCAGAAGAATTGACCAGGGACAGAGAAACCTGACCCATTACGGTCTGGTCTTCGGCATTAAGTAAATACAAAAGAAATCTCCCTAAAAGAAAATCGCAGGCAATTCTCCACAGGCCAGTTGCTTGCCATAAAGCCTTAAAGTCTGCGAGGCCCAGACCACAGACATCACAGCCTCTCAGCCGCTCATTCTTCAATAGCAGGGACTTGGCACCAGCCGGAAGTGAGCACCCTTGTTACAAGGAAGGAACGTTAGTGTCCCTACTCAGGAGTAGCCCTGAAATACTCTGTAAAAGGGAACCCAAATTGGATATAGTTAGATTTTCTAATAACTGGTTGGGAGTGGGTCAATTACCTCATGCCCTGGAAGATTTCAAGGGGCTATCACATACCATCTTACCCCCACTGGACACAGTGACACTCTACGTGGGCCAGTTAAATCTGTGTTGAGTCCACGGATTACAGCGATTGAGTAATCCTCGAGCTGTCTCTATGCCTGTCCCTAGGCAAGGCAGGATAACAGGGAAAACATTGTCAGGATGAGCAAGAGTTTTCCCTCTTGGAGCTGACGTTCTGGCTTGAAGGAGGGCGAGACAGAGATGAATAAGGAAATAAGATTGCAAATTGGGAGGGGCTCTGTGAGAGAGAGATTGAAATGGGAAGAGTAGTAGCGCGGCTGGAACTTTATCCAGGAGACTGAGATGACGCACGCAGGTGTGGAAAGAACCATGGAAAGTGACAGGAGAGCAAGGAGCAGACCCTGAGGCAGGAAAGGGTTTTAGAAACTTCAAACAAATCACAGTGCTTCACTACTTAACACCCTTTCAGAAAAATTCCCTGCTTCCCAGGGAGTCTTCCAGAACCTGCAGGACTCAGGTCAGACTAACCTGCCCAGGCCCTCTGGTTCCTCCCTTCCCTGCACATCCCAGCCCTCCCATTCTGAAGCCTGACAAACTCCATCCACTCCACGTGCAGGCTTTTGCCCTGCCTGGAATGCTGCTCTCAGGGCCTCCTGGGCCTTCTCGGCAGCCTGGTCGCAAGAGGCCATCCTCTGTCACTCTCCCTAGTTCCCCTGTTCATAGCAATGACCATGATTTACAGCTGCCCTGTTTTACCTCTGTCCTTATCTGATGTCTTCTTCTCACTTGCTAATAGGTAGGCCGCTTGGTAAACTGATATGATGAGACATTTGGGAAAGTTAAGGATATGCTAAAGTCAAATATGCAGGATTACTTATTTATTTTTTAGACAGAGTCACACACTGTTTCCCTGGGGTAGTGTCCTGGGGTCAATAGAGTTCACAGTAACCTCAAACTCTTGGGCTTGAGCAATATTCTTGCTTCAGCCTCCAGTGTAGCTGCAACTACAGGCACCTGCGACCATGCCCAGCTAGTATTTGTATTTTCAGTAGAGACGGGGTCGTCTCTTGCTTAGGCTGATCTCAAACTCCTGGGCTAATGTGATCCACCTGCCTCAGGCCTCCCTGCGTGCTAGGATTACAGGCATGAGCCACCATGCCTGGCTATTTTGTAGGATTTTTAAAAAAATAGACAATTAAAAAATTACTAGTGAAACATACAAATCATACAGAAAAAAAAACATAGTATTCTTTTTTTTTCAAGTAAAGAGGATTTTATTCTTCATATCATAGTATCCTTTACCATCTATTGTCATAATAAACACTGATTTTAACAAATACGGTGATAGACAGTGATGATGCAGTGATGCTCTTGGTGGCAGGTGCAGGCAGTGTGTGAGTGCTGACTGCCCATGGTGGAAGCTGCTGCTGTTGATCCATCATCAGCCATTCTCTCCTGTCCCCATAGGATACTGGCCTTGTGGTCCACCTTTATAGAGTTAGTATGATCAACCTAAATTGATTAGCATAATCTTATTACCCTTGCCGTGCTAATAGATTGTAACACGGGCACATGTAAGCCAGTAAATTCAAGGCACTCCCTGGCCATAGGGCAGAGTTTACAATTAGGCATAGGACTCAGTTTGAAGCAGCTCACAGCTACAATCATAGCTATAGGTGTGAGATGGGAGGGTGGCTTGAATCCAGGAGTTCTAAACCAGCCTGGGCAACAAAGCAAGATCCTAGCTCTGAAAAAATATTTTGATAGTTAACTTGGCACAGTGGCTTTTCTGGTGGTCCCAGCTACTCAGGAAGCTGAGGCAAGAGGATTCCTTGAGTCCAGGAGTTCAAGGCAAGCAGTGAGATCTCACTTCCCCACTACAATCCAGCAGGGTGACAGGTGAGATCCCATCTCTGGGAGAGGTTTGTTCAGGAATTCAGACAAAGATTTTTTGTTTGTTTATTTGTTTGGGGGCTGTTTTTTTGTATTTGAATGTGAAAGACCAGAGAGAGTGAGCATCTTTTCTCCCTCTGGGTGTTGTGTGTGTCATTATGAAACAGGGAAATATTACATCTCTGTTAAAGATAAAGATGCCACGTGGGGTGGGGTGGGGGTGGGGGTACAGGGACCACAGAGAGATGCAGCTGCAGCTGCTGGTGGAGTCTGACTCTGAAGCTGCCTGAAAACTGTGCTTCCTACCCTGGGGAGAACACAGTTTAAAAGGTTGTGGAGTGAAAGATGAAAGGTTATTCCAGGGCGCAAGACAAAAGGAAAAATGGAGGCCCGGTTTGTGCAAATAAAATGGCTTTATTCCACCTGGATGCCGGTGGGATAGGAAGAAATCCACATGTGGGTAACGGTGGGGTAGGAAGAAATCCACATGTGGGTAACGGTGGGATAGGAAGAAATCCACGTGTGGGTAACGGCAAATGGGGGTTTTAAAGGTCAGGAAGGTGGGGGTCAGGACATTCCCTTTCCTGGGTTGGGCACCTGTTGTAAGGGTGGGGCTTGGTCCGTTTATATTTCCCTGGTGGGAGAGGGTAGGGGGTTAATTCTTTTACGCAGGTTCACCCTATTTGGGCAGGTTTGATCCTATCACAGTTCTCATCTCTTGAGACCAGTGGGATGGGATTACTAGATTTTGAGGTATCCTAACTGATAAAACCCTAACAAGTTAAGAGATAATGTCTAAAATATACAAATGAAGAAATGGCTGGTAATTATGTATAACACAGGGAAATGGAACTTGGCTAGTAGAAGAAACAGCTTGTGGTAGCTGAAAAGTGTTTGCCTCTGGGATGCAGAGATGAGGCACCGACTATTCTTGGTAACTGTAAGCCTCTCAAAAGTATTTGATTTCTTAATTTTATATTTTAATGATTAAGATTTCTTTTTTTTTTTGTAGTTTTTGGCTGGGGCTGGGTTTGAACCCACCACCTCCGGTATATGGGGCCAGCGCCCTACACCTTTGAGCCATAGGTGCCACCCAATGACTAAGATTTTTTAAATGTGATGATGCTAAGAATCTTAAATTGAGTTCATTTTTAAAATGGCCTCACATGGGTCGGTGCCCCTAGCACAGTGGTTACAGTATTGGCCATATACTCTGAGGCTAGAGGGCTCAAACCCAGCCTAAGCCAGCTAAGCAATAATGATAACTGCAACAGAAAAATAGTCAGGCGTTGTGGCAGGTGCCTGTAGCTACTAGGGAGGCTGAGGCAAGAGAATCGCTTAAGTCCAAGAGTTGGAGGTTGCTGTGACCTGTGACACCATGGCATTCTACTAAGGGCGACATACTGAGACTCTTGTCTCAAAAAACAAACAAAAAAATGGCCTCACATAATCCCAGTATATCCAACCCAACCTCCTCCCTCCCCTAAATCCTTTAATCTCATTCTTCATTATTTGTCTCTGGCAGTTTATATCCCTCCAGATAGGGAGTTTAGATCATCCCTAGGAGTCCTGCTAGGGTGTTAAATCTCATATCTGGAAAATGCCTTCCTTTTCCAGTCTTATATTTCAGCCTTCTTGATCAAGCACCCTCAAAATCCAGTTACTGTGCTCCTCTGTTTCTTACCTGTTTATCTGGGCTGGTACTTGGAAGTATAGCTTAGGCCTGGCACTATCCCATCTGGGTTATGCTGTGACTTAATCTTAGATTTTGGTGGGACAGCCATGAGAGGAACAGGATAGGTTCTGAGAGGATCTTCCCTCCATGACGTTTTTCTGCGTCGGTGGAGAACTAACTTTCCATAAGCAAGGTGGGTAGCCTCTGAAGTCCTGAGCAGTCTGGGGAATCTTGATCTCTGGGGGCTTCCATCTAGCTGTCCAATCCCATGTGTTAGGGTCTTAAGCTTTCTTTCTTTCTTTCTTTTTTTTTTTTT
>NW_003852425.1:17969947-17977672 GCF_000181295.1 Otolemur garnettii | reverse complement strand
TTTTTTTTTTTTTTTGGTTTTAGTTGTCATTGTTGTTTGGCAGGCCCAGGCTGTGTTCGAACCCACCAGCTCTGTGTATGTGGTTGGCGCTCTAGCTGCTGAACAGATGCCAAGCTGGATCCCAAGTTTTCTATCTAGAGACTTAACCTTGGCTTCAGTTGATTTTTAATCTTTTATTTCTTTAGACAGTCTCACTCTCTCCTCAGGCTAGAGTGCTATGAAATCTTAGCTCACAGCAACCTCCAACTCCTGGGCTCAAGGGATCCATCCTCTGGCCTCAGCCTCCTGAGTAGCTGGGACTACAGGTACCCAGCACAACACCTGGCTAGTTTTTCTATTTTTAGTAGAAACGGGTCTCACTCTTGCTCAGGCTTGTCTTGAACTCTTGAGATCAAGGAATTCTCCTGCTTTAGCCTCCCAGAGTGCTGGGATTACAGAGTGAACCAGCATGCTTGGCTGATTTTTAATCTTCTTGATTATTCAGGTCTGAGTTGATAGTTAAGCTTTTTTCTGTTTTCCCATAACAGGAGATAAGGGTCTCCTTGCAAGCTGCTTCTTCCTTTTTTTTTTTTTTTTTTTTTTAGAGACAGATTCTTACTTTGTTGCCCTTGGTAGAGTGCTGTGGTTTCACAGCTCACAGCAACCTCCAGCTCTTGGGCTTAGGCGATTCTATTGCCTCAGCCTCCAGAGTACCTGGGACTACAGTTGCCCACCACAACACCTGGCTATTTTTTGTTGCAGTTTGGCTGGGGCCGGGTTCAAACCCGCCACCCTTGGTATATGGGGCTGGCGCCCTACTTATTGAGCCACAGGTGCCTCCTTCCTTGTAAGCTTCTAAAGTAGCTGTCTGGCCCATGTGGTTTTCACTGGTTTGGTAGTAGCTCTCAGGTTGTCATTAACCTTCTGTAGGCCTGAACGCAGCGTCACAATAGCCAGACACTTCCACTTTCTTTTGTGCCCGGTACACAAACACATACACACTGACTTCTGAACGGCTAAATGTTTACCAGCTAGGGCATTCCTCTGCATCAGAACTCTCAAGTCACTTGTGTGGATTTTAGTACTTGGGCCACCACATTCTTCCAGGGACCGTCCATGCCCCCAATACAGGGCAGATGAGGTCTTCATGGACAGCAGGACCCTTCCAATCTAGCCCACAAGCCCCATCTGCCTCAGTTCATGTGGGTTTGTGGTATGGTTGGAAATGAATTTCGCCTTTGTCTTCTGTTCTTGTTACAGAGCTGAAGCCCATGGAATTCCCTGAGTGTTAAGAGTGCCTGGGCAGTGCCTGTGGCTCAGTGAACAGGGCGCCAGCCTCATATACTGAGGGTGGTGGGTTCAAAACCGGCCCCGGCCAAAATACAACAAAAAAATAGCCGGGTGTTGTGGTGGGTGCCTGTAGTCCCAGCTACTCAAGAGGCTGAGGCAAGAGAATCACCTAAGCCCAAGAGCTAGAGGTTGCTGTGAGCTGTGACGCCATGACACTCTTCCGAGGGTGACAAAGTGAGACTCTGTCTCTAAAAAAAAAGGTGCTGGGTAGCGCCTGTAGCTCAAGGAGTACAGTGCCGGCCCCATATGCCAGAGGTGGTAGGTTCAAACCCAGCCCAGCCAAAAAAAAAAATTAAAAAGAAAAAAGAGTGCCTTTTTTTTTTTTTTTTGGACACAGAGTCTTAGTATGTCACCCTCGGTAGAGTGCTGTGGTGTCACAGCTCACAGCAACCTGAAACTCTTGCACTTAAGTGATTATCTTGCCTCAGCCTCCCAAGCTGCTGGGACCACAGGTACCTGCCACAACACCCGGCTATTTTTTGGTTGTAGTTGTTATTTGGCAGGCCCAGGCTGGATTCAAACCCACCAGTTCCAGTGTACATGGCTGGCACCTTAGCTGCTGAGTACAGGCACTGAGCCAGGAGTGCCTTTTATTCATAATGGACCTCTTTTCTTTATTGCACCCGAGTTTGTGCTAATGGATGACCTGAGCTGGGGCCCCCAATGGCCTCCAGATCAAGCCAATCACTAAAGAAACCAAGTGAGCAGGAGGAAGGGATTGCTGCTTTCAGCAAAGTTTCGGACAGGTGGGTTTAGGCTTATGTTGTAATCCCGGAATTGAGGAAGGCTGAAGCAGGAGGATCACTGGAGCCCAGGAAGCATAGTGAGCTATGATGCAACACTGCATTCAAGCCTGGGTAACAGAGCAAGACCTTGTTTCAAAATAAAATAAAATAGAATAAATAAAATTAAAAAAAAATAACAAAAATCAGAAACAAAACTCTCAGACAACAGAGTTTGAGGAGCTCTGGGTTGCTGACCACATGGCAGCCCCCTGCCCCTTCTCCTTTGTGTCCTGCCCTACCTATCTCCTCATCTGCATCCTTTAAAAAATATGTAATAGCCTGTACAATAAACCAACAGAGAAAAGAGTTCTGCAGGCCATTCTAGCAATTAGTGGAACCTGAGCAAGGGGTTTTGGGAGCCTGGAGTTGTAGCAGGTCAGTCAGAAGTACAGGCAACAGCCTGCTGCTTGCAGCTGATGCTGAAGTATGGCAATTCAGCAGGACGGTGGCCTGGACCTGTGGGGGAGGCACTGCCTGCTGGGGGTGTCAGAACTGAACGGCAGACTACTTGCTTGCTGTCTGATGGAGAACTGCTGGCTGAGGGCAACTCTCCCCACCCACAAGCGCATAAGTGCTCCATGGGCGGAGGGAGGAGGGAGAGAGACTCTTTTTCCTTTTTTTGCAGGGTTGCTATTGGATAGTTTATAAACAACAGAAAGTCATTTTTCACATTTCTAGAGGCTGAGAGGTCTACGATCAAGGCCTTGGCAAATTTCAGTGTCTGGTGGTGAGGGCCACATCCTCAGAGAATCCCCTCAGTGTGCTCTCACCTGGGTTGAGGGACAAGCTCGCCGTCCTTATTTATAAGGGTGTAACCCAGTGGTGAGGGCCTTGGAGGTTAGTATCTCATTGTCTGCGTTTTGGAGGGACACAGACATGCAGACACAGCCCCAGCTCACCACCCGCTTCTCTAACCACTCCCCTAGTACCAGCCAAGCCACTCTGAGTGTTCCAAGAGGCAGAGATGACGTCCAGTCTACTGGGAAAACGATGAAGGGGAGAACGCATAACTGGGACAGAAAGCATCGGACTGTGGCACTGACTTGATAAAAATCTCAGCCAGCCAGTTTGGAGCTATGGAGAAAATCCTGCCTTTTCGGGAAATTTACCCTGGGTAGAAATGACTGAGGCTGAACACCACTCGGCCACGGGCTGGGGGCTGCCCCGGAGCTGGGGACCTCCACTGGGACACAGAGGAGATGTTAGTGGTGTGGCAGGCAGAGGCGGTCAGCTCTGCGAATCACTGTAGGTGGAGGTGGTCAGCTCCCAGGCGCTCACTGCAGACAGAGGTGGTCAGCTTCTCGACTCACTGCAGCCGCTCAGCCAGCTCTGTCTGAGGGATATGGAAGTGGTCACTTTGCATGGCTGCTGGTGACCTACAAGGGCTCACAGGCTCCTGCAGCTAGTGGCTGGGGAACTTGACAGGGAGCTGGTCGTGCCTGGAACAAGGCAGCTGGACTGAGAGCTGCTGAAGGAGGAGAGAGAACTTTAGATCCCCTCTTGTCATGGGGCAAAGGCCAGCTGCAAGCTGGGGGTACTGCAGTCACACCCTCTGGGTGGGGTCCCTAGTGGGGTCACACCCTCTGGGCAGGTTCCCTGGTATGGTCACACCCTCTCAGGGCACATTGTCCTCAGCTGCTCTTTCCTGCAGTCCAGAGCTCTGCAGACTGAAGACAATGTGGACAGCACCCGTGTGTCATCACGCGGCCTTCTCTGGTGCTGTCCTTGCACGGTTCCTCCCCTACAAGCACAGCAGTTAGACTGCCCATTCTAGTGCCTCATTTTAACTTAAATACCTTTACTTGGTTTTTAGAGCCTGTTTTGTTTTGTTTGAGACAGAGTCTCACTCACTATGTCACCCTGGGTAGAGTTCTGTGGCATCACAGCTCACAGCACCTCAAACTCTTGGGCTTAAGCTATTCTCTTGCCTCAGCCTCCCAAGTAGCTGGACTACAGACACCCGCCACAACACTTGGCTATTTTGTTGTTGTTGTTGTTGTTATAGTTGTCAGTGTTGTTTAGCTGGTCCTTGCCAGGTTAGAACCCACCAGCTCCAGTGTATGTGGCCAGCACCCTACCCACTGAGCTACAGGCACTAAGCCTGTTTTTGTTTTTTTTTGTTCAAAAGTTTGCTTGATCTGTGCTCTTGAGGTTATTTGCATGTGTGTTGAAGGCATCTCTGTGGGTGTTGAGGGTATCTACGTGTGTGTGTTAGGGTATCTGTGTGTGAGTGTTGAGGGTATCTGCGTGTGTGTGTTAGGGTATCTGCGTGCGTGTGTTAAGGTATCTGTGTGTGTGTTGAGGGTATCTGCAGGTGTGTGTTGAGGGTATCTACGTGTGTGTGTTAGGGTATCTGTGTGTGTGTTGAGGGTGTCTGTGTGTGTGTTAGGGTAGCTGTGTGTGAGTGTTGAGGGTATCTGCGTGTGTGTGTTAGGGTATCTGCGTGTGTCTGTTAGGGTATCTGTGTGTGAGTGTTGAGGGTATCTGCGTGTGTCTGTTAGTGTATCTATGTGTGAGTGTTGAGGGTATCTGCGTGTGTGTGTTAGGGTATCTGTGTGTGTGTGTTAGGGTATCTGTGTGTGAGTGTTAGGGTATCTACGTGTGAGTGTTGAGGGTATCTACATGTGAGTGTTGAGGTTATCTGCGTGTGTCTGTTAGGGTATCTGCATGTGTGTTGAGGGTATCTACATGTGAGTGTTGAGGGTATCTGCGTGTGTGTTGAGGGTATCTGTGTGTGTGTGTTAGGGTATCTGTGTGTGTGTGTGTTAGGGTATCTGCGTGTGAGGGTTGATTGAGGGTATCTGCATGTGTGTGTTGAGGGTATCTGTGTGTGTGTGTTGAGTGTATCTGTATGTGAGTGTTGAGGTATCTATGTGTGCGTGTTGAGGGTATCTGCATGTGTGTTAGGGTATCTACGTGTGAGTGTTGAGGGTATCTGTGTGTGTGTGTGTTGAGGGTATCTGCGTGTGTGTTGAGGGTATCTGCGTGTGTGTTGAGGGTATCTGTGTGTGTGTGTCGATTGAGGGTATCTGTGCGTGTGAGGGTTGATTGAGGGTATCTGCGTGTGTGTTTAGGGTATCAGCGTGTGTGTTTAGGGTATCTGCGTGTGAGGGTTGATTGAGGGTATCTGCGTGTGTGTTTAGGGTATCAGCGTGTGTGTTTAGGGTATCTGTGTGTGAGTGTTGATTGAGGGTATCTGCATGTGAGTGTTTAGGGTATCCGTGTGTGTGTGAGGGTATCTCATGTTCAGTGAGTATTGGGGTGTAAACATCTTTATGACCTTTTGGCATGATTTGACTTTAAACATTTTATATGTATTTTATTTTTTAAAAAATGAATTACATTAGTCTTTTTCTCAGTTTCTCATCCTCCATTTGGGTAAGGCATAGGCAGGTAGGTACACAGAGCCAACCTTCACAGTGTCACAAAACCTAGGTCACCCGTGGAGTCCTGTCAAGGAACTCCTCCTAACCAGGAGCTGAATTCAGAGGCAAGTGTGGGCTCCCAAACACACGTCCCACTGCCTTGCCTCCTCAGGCGGGACTCCCAGGAGCACGCTGGCGTCTCCCTACACTCCTGCAAGGGTGAGCAGTGAGCACCAGCAGAGGAAGGAGAGTGCCAGGAAGGGCTGGGTGGGTGGGGAGGAGGAGGCTAGAATGGGGATTAAGCCCATCTGTCCCCCTGGGTGTTTTCCAGTCCGGTAATAAAACAGGATCAACAATTTGTTGAAAAAGAAAAACAAAACTAATCTTGAGATGATGCTTTTCTACTTCCCATTCAGAATGATATTACAGAAAAAAGTTTTTTAAAAATTTTTTGGCCAGGGCTGGGTTTGAAGCCACCACCTCCGGCATATGGGGCCAGTGCCCTACCCTTTTGAGCCATAGGCACTACCCCAGAAAAAAGTTTTGAAAAGAAAGTTTTTGAATTTAGATGCATCAGTAAGTGAAAAATGTTACTTTTTTTCAAATCTTGGTAAGTTGATCACCCAAGGGACTGCAACAAACTGGTCAACGTACAGTGACAGTCAACTGAAGGAAGTAACCTGACTGTATCATGTTTTTGTTTGTTTTTTGCTGGCTACTATTTTTTTTTTTATTGTTGTTGCAGTTTGGCCAGGGCCAGGTTCACCCTTGGTATACAGGGCTGGTGCCCTACCCACTGAGCCACAAGCACTGCCCCAGCCTACTATATTGTTATGCATGTGGTGCATGTCCAGTCTGTGAAACTTAGTTCAACTTAAGGAGGGGGTCAGTCAGCAGAGGGAAGTGGTCACTATCAAGGTGGTCAGTGTAGGGAAGTGGTCAGTGTAGGGAGGTGGTCAATGTGGGGAGATGGTCAGTGTAAGGAGGTGGTGAGTATGGGAGGTGGTCAGTGTAAGGAGGTAGTGAGTGTGAGAGGTGGTCAGTGTGGGAGGTGGTCAGTGAGGGGAGATGGTCAGTGTAGGGAGGTGGTCAGTGTGGGAGGCAGTCACTATGGAGGTGGTCAATATAAGAAGGTGGTGAGTATGGGAGGCAGTCAGTGTGGGGAGGTGGTCAATGTAAGAAGGCAATGAGTATGGCAGGTGGTCAGTGTGGGAGGTGGTCAGTGTGGGAGGTGGTTAGTGTAGGGAGGTGGTCAGTGTGGGGAGGCAGTCACTATGGAGGTGGTCAGTGTAAGGAGGTGGTGAGTATGGGAGGCAGTCAGTGTGGGAGGTGGTCAGTGCAGGGAGGTGGTCAGTGAGGGGAGGTGGTCACTATGGAGGTGGTCAGTGTGGGAGGTGGTCAGTATCAGGAGGTGGTTGATGTGGGGAGGTGGTCAGTGATGGAGGTGGTCAGTGTGGGGAGGTGGTTAGTAGAGGGAGGTGGTCAATGTGGGAGGTGGTCAATGAGGGGAGGCAGTCACTACAGAGGTGGTCAGTGAGGGAGGTGGTCAGTGTGAGGAGGTGGTCAGTGTGGGAGGTGGTTAGTGTAGGGAGGTGGTCAGTGAGGGGAGGTGGTCAGTGAGGGAGGTGGTCAGTGTGGGAGGTGGTCAGTGTGGGAGGTGGTCAGTGTAGGGAGGCAGTCAATGAGGGGAGGCAGCCAATGAGGGGAGGCAGTCACTATGGAGGTGGTCAGTGAGGGATGTGGTTTTATTTTTATTAATATTTTTATTTATTTTTAATAATAAACTCACTTGCAGAGAGACTTTATTTTTAAAGTCTCTGCAAGCGTGAAAGGAGAAGTCTCAGCACACACCTCATGACTGAGACCTGGGAAGTGCACAGTTTTCCAGGCAGGAGAGTTAAACTGTAGTGCAGTGACAGGCACATGCACTCTTTGAACAGTATGAAATAGTTTTTCCATAACCTTCTATTTTCAAAAAAGTTAGCATACTTTTTAGTAATGAAACTATTTTTAAATAAAAGCTAGCTTAGAAAAGTATGAAGTGAGGGTGGCGCCTGTAGCTCAGTGGGTAGGGCACCGGCCCCATATACCGAGGGTGGTGGGTTCAGACCTGGCACTGGGCAAACTGCAACAAAAAAATAGCCGGGCATTGTGGCAGGTGCCTGTGGTCCCAAAAAAATAGCCGGGCATTGTGGCAGGTGCCTGTGGTCCCAAAAAAATAGCCGGGCATTGTGGCAGGTGCCTGT
>NW_003852425.1:17954302-17969869 GCF_000181295.1 Otolemur garnettii | reverse complement strand
AGCCCAGGAGTTGGAGGTTGCTGTGAGCTGTGTGATGCCACAGCACTTTACTGAGGGGGACAAAGTGAGACTCTATCTCTACAAAAAAAAAGTATGAAGTGAAAAATGTAAGCTCAGAGATGCTGGGTTGGAATTCAGGGCCTTTTCCATTATCTGTCTGTCATCCCCGAAGCCTGACAGGCTCCTTCAAGATCCCAAGTCCCTGAGGAATAGAATTTGAGACCTGGTGTAAGGAAGGTGTAAGCCTGAAAGCTTGGCTCCAAGTTTGTGGCTTTTGGCCAGTTAACTCTCTAATCTTTGATTCCCTGATCTGTAAAGTGGGGTATAAGACATAGACGATCCCTAGAACATCTCCCAGCTCTAAAATTTTATGATTTCAGGTTTTATCTGATGACAGATTAGCCTACATCTGTCCAACCAACCCCAGATATTTACTCTCAGATCACGAGCAAGCCAGGCTATGCCAAGAGGAAACAGCTCTGGACTCTGTCCTCTGCACTGTCTGTAACCTGGAGGCATATTTCATTTTCACACTGGCTACGTTTGTCTCTGGTCAGGACCAAGAAGTGTTCCAACATTGTTGAGTTTATCTGAGAGGTGAAGATTGTCCATGTCGTTATGTATTTAGAAACTCTGGCTAGAAAGTTCATAAATATCAAATTCAACAGAAACCTGGCACACAGTAGGCATTCAGTAAACAGTTGTTCCTGCAACTATGCTAAAAATCACTGACTTGTACATGTTAAAAGAGTGAATTTTAAATTTTATGGTGTGTGAATTGTATCTCAACATATAAAAGTTGTGGAGTAAAGGAATGAATCATTCCCATAGTTTTATTTTTGGATATAGAAGTAAGGGAATTTGTTGCAATTTTACTTTCAGTTTTTTTTTCTTTTTTTTTGATAGAGTCTCACTTTGTCGCCCTGGGTAGAGGGCGGTGGTATCATGGCTCACAGCAACCTCAAACTCTTGGACTCAAAAGACCCTCCTGCCTCAGCTGCCCATGTAGCTGGGACTACAGAGACAGGGTCCCTGTGGAGTGGCACTGTGAGACAGCAGAACCCCCACAGCCAGGGAGGTAGTTCAAGGAACGACCCCGAGATGCTTCTCCCCCCTTTGAAAAATGACAACAGTCCTTTCTCCCTGCTCCCTCTGCCAGAAGTCACAAAGCTTCTGTATACTTCCCTATCTTCAGCCTAAAATCACACAGCCTTCTCTCCCTGAAGTTAATCTTCACCCCATGTACTAAGATTCACGTCATTAAGAATATTGTTTATGATAAAACTCCGTTTACTTATCCGTTTACTTTCCCTCAGCCTTGTAGCAGGAAAACATTCCCCCTGCTTTCCTAGCTGATTTGCAACATTTATCAGCACCCTGGTTTAGGTTCTATATAAATAAAGCTGTTCACACCCATCTTGCTGGCTGCAGTCACCGGCTGCGTCCAACCTTCTGATCCCACCTCTTTGTCTTTCCTGTAATCTATGTCTCTTACTTTCTCAATTCCCTGCCATTCTCCCTCTGGTTTGTTTACTCTTCTTGCTGGTTCTCAAAAGTCTGGAACTCCTGAGCTCAGGCAATCCACCCGGCCTCGGCCTTCCAGAGCACTGGGATTACAGGTTGGAGCCACCACGCCCGGCCTGTTGCAATTTTAAAATCCTGAGTTTTTTGTGCTCAGAATGAGACAACAACATCAATGACAAAATCCATATAAACTAAAAAAAAATTTAAGGGAATTTAAGTCAAATGCCTAATAGCACCACTTGTTGTCAGGAGACATCAAGGATATTCGGAAGACATTAATATTTTGGCTAGTATGTTATATGATAGGATTTTCCTACCACTTTTTCATATGCAAAATAGTGCCTAGATGATAAATCTGTATGCATTTGGAAATGTTTTTATACTTTTTTCTTTCTCTTTTCTTTTTTTACATTTCAGGTTAATGTGAGGGTACAGACACCTCGGTTGCAGTGTTTGCCTTTATTAGCTGGAGTCCCTCTTGTAGCTGTGTCCCCGCCCATAATGTTATGCTTTTTATTACACTGACATTTAATGCAGTGAATTCATGATGCCTAATGTGTTGCATATTGTCTCTGTAGGTCAATATCTTAATGCAATGAGAGCCCTGGGCTTTCTCATTAACTATAAAAATGTACGATGTTTAATCAGATTCACATGAACGTGAGTTTATGTACTTCCTCTGTTCTGAGTTAATGAATATTTGCTGGGGGGGTGGGGCAGAATCGTATAAACCGTAAACCATATAAACAAACCTTTTGTATTTGGCCTATTTCTTTTCTTCTTTCCTAGGAGAGGGAATCATAAACTATTTTTAAGAATTCTACAGCTTACGTACATGTTAGAGGCAAAAATCATTTAATTCTGCTTTAAAAGCATGTCTTTCAGTAATGCATGCTATGTGCTATTTAAACTCAGTGCTAAGTCATTAGAATGCATCTATCAGCCCTGGAATGTGGAGGGTCCTTGGTCACCCTCTAAGCCCCCCATGTTACAGGTGATACAATTACAGTCTGCAGCTCTCATGATGTGTCCGAGACTGCCCAGCCACTGGATGGCAGGATTGGTTCAGTTCTGTCTTTAGCACCTGTTTCCCCCCCACCCCCCAAACATTTCTTAAATTGTATCATGACAGAAACTAGCTGTGCTCTTCACAGTGGATTCTGGGGAGATCTGAAGAAATTTAGGCTTGAATAATATCAGGTTTATAATTCAGAATTACTTGACTATTCAAACAAATAATTATAAAATCATTAATTTACATTATCTAAATTTACAAATAAACTTGATTTCTTTTCTTCTTTTTTTTTTTTTTTGAGATGGAGCCTCAAGCTATCCCCCTGGGTAGAGTGCCATGGCATCACGCTCACAGCAACCTCCAACTCCTGGGCTCAAGTGAGTCTCCTGCCTCCGCCTCCCAAGTAGCTGGGACCACAGGCGCCCACCACAACGCCTGGCCATTTTTTGGTTGCAGCCATCATTGTTGTTTGGCGGGTCTGGGCTGGGGATTCGAACCTGCCACCTTAGGTGTATGTGGCTGGCGCCTTAGCCGCTTGAGCCACAGGCCCCGAGCCCTTGATTTCTTTTCCTGATCCTATTCCCTCACTTTCTTTTCTTTTTTCTTTCTTTCTTTCTTTTTTGAGACAGAGTCTCACTATGTCACCCTTGGTCGAGTGCTGTGGCATCACAGCTCACAGCAACTCAAACTCTTAGGCTTAAATGATTCTCTTGCCTCAGCCTTACAAGTAGCTGGGACTACAGGTACCCACTACAATGCCCGCCTATTTTTTGGTTGTAGTTGTCATTGTTGTTTGGCAGGCCTGGGTTGGATTCAAACCCCCCAGCTTCAGGGTATGTGACTGGTGCCCTAGTTGCTGAGGTATAGGCACCGAGCCCTATTCCCTCATTTTCAATAACTATTTCTCTCATATTGATATGTGAATATTCATATACATCTTAATTCTTTATAGGATATTTGAGACAAACCAGCAACACTTTTTTTTTTTTTTTTGCAGTTTTTGGCTGGGGCTGGGTTTGAACTCGCCACCTCCGGCATGTGGGGCTGGCGCCCTACCCCTTTGAGCCACAGGCACTGCCCAGCAACATATTTTTTTAAAAGCATAAAACTCAGGTTTGCTTTGTACGTGGTAACAAGTTTGGACAATTCCTCAATACCCAGGCGTGAGGGCGAGACCGCTGGTCTCAGCTGCTGAGGAGACTGAAGTAGGTCACCTGAGTCCAGCCTTAGAGGAGCCTGACTGAGACCGTGAGGCCCATCTGTAAAACATAAATAAAAGAGAATCATTATTTACAGCACATTATAGTGACACTGATATGTTTGTTAAAAATTACTCTTGGCAAAAACTTTACTCAGAACATTTCTGGCAAAACTTGGGTTGGTTGTTATTTAGCTGTTCTGAATGATAGAATACAGTTCCCACTGTAACCCTGCAATCTGAGGAGACTCAGATCAGAATGTGGGGGGCGTTTTTATTGGCTTATTACTCTTAGGGAGGGAGGAGCCTCTCACCTTGGTTCCTTTGTCTTTGCCTGTGGGGTACGAGCTGAATAATCCTCCTCTCCAGTAGCTGTGTTAACCGCAGCAGGGATAGTGGGCTTACCAGTGCAGCTCTTATTACATCAGTTATCACGGATACCGCTGTCATCAGTGATCATTTTTGATAATACTCATTTCCTGACAAACCAGAGGCTCGCTAAGTACACACTCACGTAAGCACACACATGCACACTTGTGCACACATGCATAGACACAGGTACACACATGCACAGGCACACATGCACAGACACACGTGCACACACATATGTCTATAGACACACGTATACATGTGCCTATAAAGACATCATTCAACTCTGTGGTGGATGTGACACCCCAGTCCCAGCCCCTAAAGACTGAGAGACACTCACACCCTGTCTGTGCAGAACGCTGGCTTCTCATAGCTGCTTCCCTGGAAATTAGCCTTGATTAAAGAAGTTGCCTTATCCATGTTTATACCCCTGAGTTGATATGGGGACACAAAGGCTTAGCCTGGCCTACATTCAGAACTTCTTGGCTCGGTGCCTGTGGCTCAAATGGCTAAGGCGCCAGCCACATACACCTAAGGTGGCGGGTTTGAATCCCCAGCCCAGACCCGCCAAACAACAATGATGGCTGCAACCAAAAAATGTCCAGGCGTTGTGGCGGGCGCCTGTAGTCCCAGCTACTTGGGAGGCTGAGGCAGGAGACTTGCTTGAGCCCAGGAGTTGGAGGTTGCTGTGAGCATGATGCCATGGCACTCTACCCAGGGGGATAGCTTGAGGCTCCGTCTCAAAAAAAAAAAAAAAAAAAAAAAAAGAACTCTGATGGGGCTTCAGCACTCTGGGTCGCCCAAGACCTCTTTGCACAGCTCCTTTCCCTCTCCCGGATCTTGTTCCCCTCCTCCCCACAGCAAGCCTCCTACACGCACATCTCAGGATCTCAGGTCTGTTTCCTGGGCCCAGGCCCACAGCAGCTGACAGATGGCATATGTGGAGATGGAGGGAAAGTGGAAGGAATTTAAAGGGATTGATTAACTTTGCATCTTACACGTGGCATAATCCTGGGGGAAAAAACAAGAAGAAAAGGCTTGGAGATCAACTGCACATTGTTAGGTGATGCTGCTGGGGCTGCTCGATCTGCATTATCTGCTTTCACCAGATCATCTTCTTTCATTTACCTCTAGATTTGTGACTACCTCATCCTTCCATTCTTCACTCTCTTTTCTTATATGAATCATTAAGAAATATTTTCCATTCGGTTAGTCCTATGAAATTAGTTAGCACCTGTGGACAAATGGATTCCTAAATCTTTGACTACAATTCTAACCTCCTTGATGTTTTTTAGACAGAGTCTCACTCTGTTGCCCTGGATAGAGTGCCGTGGCATCATAGCTCACTGCAACCCCAAACTCTTAGCCTCAAGGGATCCTCCCACTTCAGCCTCCTAAGTAGCTGGGACTATAGTCACCCACCAGAACATCTGACTAGTTTTTCTAGTTTTAGTAGATATGGGGCCTCGTTCTTACTCAGGATAGTCTCAAGCTTCTGAGCTCAAGGAATGCTCCCCCCTTGGCTTCCCCAAGTGCTGGGATTACAGGCATGAGCCACCATGTTGGCCACTTTCTGAGATCTTGATAAGCATTTCCAACGCCTATCTGACCTGACCCCAACATTTTTTCGCCTAGAATTGGCGTTTATTTGTGAGGTGGGGCTCCTGCATTTTGTTTGGCCTCCAGTCTTCTGACGTGGCCCTCTCTGCTCTGGACCACTGCAGGTGGCACAGTTGTCACAGTTGTTCTCATACCCAGTCTGAAGCCCAACATCTAACCCCTATGTGGGAACAATGGGTCTTTTACTGCTGTTGATTCTAGGAACACACTGTTCTTAAAGATATGTGCGTAAGTACAGAACAAATCAGCAGTATTTTTCAAGAGACATTGTTTGAGGACAGGTGCTAGATGCTGCTAAAGGAACTAAGGATATTAATAGTTGGCTAACATCCCTGTCCTCGTAGGATAGCAGGCTGAGTGCTTCTGTTGATGCCCAGAGATGAGGAGGAAAGTCTGGTCACAGTGCACACTTGCTCACCACTGGCCAGTGTGTTAGAGGGAGGGACGCTGCTTGTCCTGCAGGCACCAGCATCTCATGCGAAGCTGCCCAAGGGATCATCTGCAGGCAATCCTTGCTTTACCCTCCTCAAACATGCCTTGGGGTCAATAAGAAAAGCTTCCTTCCTTGATGAAGCAACTACACATTTATGTGAAAGCTCATAACTGACATATTTAATAGGGTGATATCTTACAATATTGTACTGATATAATATAGTTGTTACAACCTTCCTCCTTCCTGTTTAGACGAATTACACAAAAGAAGCTGGAGGATTACTACACAGAAGAAGCTACAGTGGCCGGACGCAGTGGTTCATACCTGTAATCCCAGCACCCTGGGAGGCCAAGGTGGGAGGATCCCTTGAGCTCAGGAGTTCGAGACCAGCCTGAGCAAGAGTGAGACCCATTCCTACTACAAATAGCAAAACTAGTTAGGCATCCCAGCCAGGCACCATGTCCCGGCTACTCAGGAAGCTGAGGCAGGAGGATTCCTTGACCCTAAGAGTTTGCAGTTGCTGTGAGCTGTGATGATGATGCCACAGCACTCTACTGAGGGTGACAGAGTAGACTCTGTCTCCAAAAAAAAGAAAGAAAGAAAGAGCAGAAATACAAAAAATATATAATTCACAACACACTGAACTGTGATATGCATTAAAAAATAATTACTGCCTAGAGTTTTTAAAAAAAGAGCATTCAGGGAGACAGGAAAGAGACAGAGGTTAATCTGTTCTGCTGGAGAGGCTGGGCAGTGGAGGGGCGCATTGAGGGACAGCATTGGGGACCTGCATGTTCGAAATCCTGATGTTTAGTAGAATTGACCCACAGAGTCAATTCTGAAGCACAGAGTTGTATTAATGTTGGTTATACAGAGAAGAAAGTTTTGAAGTCATGGGGAACTGTAAGGTCACTGAGACCTTGTAAAAACAGATAAGGATGAAGCAATGCTGACTGCTTACATTCTTTCATTGATTAAGTGCAGGATTAGCTAAAACCATGCTTGGTGTTGGACTGAAGGAGGACAGGCTGCAACTGACATCTCTTTGCAGGGGTCCCACTCCTGCTGGCCCGGGCAAGGAAAACCATCCTCCTGATAATGATGTCATAACAGGAAAACAATAATAAGAGGAGGAAGCAGTTGGGGACAGAGGTAGATCACCTGCCGGCGAGTCAGTGTCACCTGGAGAAGGCTGGGGAGCTGCTGTGGGGTGTGGGGAGGCAGCAGTGGGAGGAATGGCTGTGCAAGAAAGATGATGACATGAACGTGGCAAATATGGAGCCAGCACACTTTGCACTGAGAGGCCCTGGGCACCTGGATGTCTGGAGTGACGGTGACTGTGCTCACCACAGACAGCAGGAGCCAGCGTCCCCACATTGCCTGTTAGTTGGTCCCACCCTGCACCTTTGAGGCAACAAGCAGATTAGGCTGAGGTTTTCCTGGGTGGTCTTACATTTAGATTTTCCCCTTTTTGCTCCTCAAAAGAGTATGAGATAACACGGAAGACCAGCCAGGTCACAGGAATGAAACATCTATGGTCACCATGCCTTTCAAATACAGTGAAGAATGACCTGACCCCATCCACTGGGTCTTTGCTCAGAGGTCAGCGTTCAGTAAGCCTCTCTGCCTGCTCTGTAATTCACCCCAGGCAGTCTTACTCTCCTATTCTACTTTATCTTCTACATAGAGTTTATCACAAACGAACAACAGTGTGTGTGTATGAATAGTGTAAGAACCTCTTATATTCCATCCCCAAGCTCCAATAATTATCAGGATTTTACCAATCTTGTTTAACGTGTACCCCCATCATTTTGTTTTGTTTTGTTTTGTTTCTGGTGTGTTGTAGAGTGAGTCCCAGACACAGCGTCTCTGTGGTCTGCATTTTGCTTTTTCTGTTTTGCGTCTGTTTTCTCTCATGCTGAGTGAGCTCAGCAGAGGCAGAGGTGTTCATCTCCTGTATTCATGGACATATCCCCAGCATCTTAGAGAGGGTTTGGCACAAAATAAGTGCTAAATAAGTATTTTTTGAGTGAAAGAAAGAATGTGAAAACCAAAAGTGACGCTTTCAATCTCTCGGTATTCAAGCATCATCTCTGCCAGTCCCATGGCGGCAGCAGAGCGCTGTCCACTCAGTGCTTCCACAGCAGAGTGGTTCGGTCCTGGTGTACCAAATGGTATTTCCAGGTTGGGTTTGCATCCTAAATTTTCCTGAATTTATTTCTTAGTGTTAACAGGTTTGTTTGTTTGTTTTCCTAATGTGGTCTTTCAGAGTTTTCTATGTATAAGATCATGTGGACTGCACTCAGAGACAACTTTACATTTTTGTTTAAATGCCTTTTATTTCTTCTTGCCAGATCATCCTGGTTAAGGACATGTGTAGTACACATGGAATTAAAGCGATGAGAGTAGGCATTCTTGCTTTGTCTTTTCTATAAGGACCAATACCAAAGACCATCCTTTATTACAGTATTAGTTCATGGTAACTGAATAAAAATGTTACTTTCAGGAGAATTAATCTTTCTTTCTTTCTTTCTTTCTTTGTTTCTTTGTTTCTTTCTTTTTTTCCTTCCTTCCTTCCTTTCTTTTTATTTTTTTTTTGAGACATAGCCTCAAGCTGTTCCCCTGGGTAGAGAGCCCTGGCATCACAGCTCACAGCAACCTCCAACTCCTGGGCTCAAGTGAGTCTCCTGCCTCAGCCTCCCAAGTAGCTGGGACCACAAGTGCCCGCCACAATGCCCAGCTATTTTTTTTGGTTGCAGCCTTCATTGTTGTCTGGCAGGCCTGACCTGGATTCAAACCCACCACCTTAGGTGTATGTGGCTGGTGCCTTAGCCACTTGAGCCACAGGTGCCAAGCTTCTTTCTTTCTTTCTTTCTCTCTCTCTTTCCTTTGACAGAGTTTCAAGCTGTCACTCTAGATAGAGTGCTGTGGCATCATAGCTCAGTTTTTCTATTTTTAGTAGAGATGGGATCTTGCTTTTTGCTCAGGCTGGTCTTGAACCCGTGAACTCAAGCTATCTACCTGCCTCAGCCTCCCAGAATGCTAGGATTACAGGTGTGAGCCATCATTCCTGGCCACCACATTGATAATTGTTTTTGTATCTGGAAATGAAATTAGGAAAACAATCCCATTGTAACAGCACCCAAATGAATAAACTTAGAAATAAACTTAATTAAGGAGGTAAAAACCTTAACATACTGAAAACTAGAAAACGTTGATGAAAGAAATTAAGAGAATATGTAGAAATGAAAGACTTTGTCTTCATGGATTGGAAGATTTAATAATGTTAAAATACCCATATCCCCCAAAATAATCTATAGATTTACTGCAATCCCTATTAAAACCACAATGGCACTTTTTACAGAAATAGAAAAAAAAAATTCTAAAATTCCTAGAGAACCACAAAGGATCATGAATAGCCAAATCAATCTTTAAAAAGAAGAACAAAGCTGGAGGCATCACACTTCCTGACTTCAAAATATATTACAAAGCTACATCAAACAAAACAGTATGACACTGACAGAAACAGATGCACAGACCAGTAGAAAAGGACAGAGAGCTCAGAAACAAATCCACACATATTCTGTCAATGGATCTTCAACAAGAGTGCCAAGAACACGCAATGGGGAAAGGATAGTCTCGCCAACAAATGATGTTAGAAACCTGGATATCCACATGCAGAAGAATGAAATCAGACCCTTATCTTACACCAAAGTGAAATAACATCTGAAAGCTAGGGCTTGAGACTTTAGTAGTAGTAGTTTGTAGCAGAAAGCATGGGGGGGGGAGTTTCATGACATTGGTCTCAGCAATAATTTCATAGATATGATGCCAAAAGTACAAAAATAAATAGACATACACAGGCAATACTGTAGCAAGCTACCTAAAGCTTTTGTGGGGCAGAGGAAATAATCAATAGAGTGCGAGGGCAATCTATGCCATGGGAAAAGATATTTGTAAACCATGTACTGATAAAGCATTAATCTCCAAAATACATAAAGAACTCCTATGACTCAATAGTAAGAAAACAGATAACATGATTAAAAAGTGGTCGAGGGACTTGAATAGATGTTTTCTAAAGAAAACATACAAATGGCCAATAGCTATACGAAAATTGCTCAACATCACTAATCATCAGGGAAATACAAATTAAAACCATAATGAGATATCCCTTCACACCTGTCAAGATGATTATTACCACAAAAAACAAAAGACAACAAATGTTGTCAAGAACGTAGAGAAATAGAGCCCTTGTGCCCTGCTGGTGGGAGTGCAGTGCTGTGCAGTGCTGTGCACGACAGAACGGAACTCCTCACAAAACAGGAATAGAGCTACCAGTAGACCCCGTGACCCTGCTTGGCTGTATATCCTGAATAACTAGAATCAGGATCTCAGAGATGTAAGCTCTCCCACATCATGGCAGCACTGTTCACAACAGCCAAGGTGTGAAAATAGCTACTAAAAAATGTAGTATTCATATAAATAATATTATTCAGTCCTAAAAAAGAAAAATTCCACAATATGTAACAATATGGACAAACATGAGAAAATTACGCTAAGTGAAGCAGGCTAGGGACAGATGAACAAACAGTGCATGGTCACAATTACACGAGGGATCTCAGCTAGTCAGATCTATAAGATCTGTCCAACCCCAGGAGGGATCTAAGATGGATCCATAAAGTCTGTCCAACCCCAGGAGGGATCTAATATGGACCCATAAAGTCTGTCCAACCCCAGGAGGGATCTAAGATGGACCCATAAAGTCTGTCCAACCTGGCTTGGTGCCTGTGGCTCAAGCGGCTAAGGTGCCAGCCACATACACCTAAGATGGCGGGTTCGAATCCCCAGCCCGGGCCCGCCAAACAACAATGATGGCTGCAACCAAAAAATGGCCAGGCATTGTGGTGGGTACCTGTAGTCTCAGCTACTTGGGAGGCTGAGGCAGGAGACTCCTTGAGCCCAGGAGTTGGAGGTTGCTGTGAGCTGTGATGCCAAAGCACTCTACCCAGGGGGATAGCTTGAGGCTCCATCTCAAAAAAAAAAAAAAAAAAGTCTGTCCAACCCCAGGAGGCATCTAAGATGGACCCATAAAGTCTGTCCAACCCCAGGAGGGATCTAAGATGGATCCATAAAGTCTGTCCAGCCCCAGGAGAGATCTAAGATGGATCCATAAAGTCTGTGCAACCCCAGGAGGGATCTAAGATGGATCCATAAAGTCTGTCCAACTGAATGAGAGATCTAAGAGAGTTGGATTGATAAAGTCTGAGAGGGAATGGTTATTGGAAGAGGGGAGAAATGGGGTTTTACTGATCAACTGGCATAGGGGTTTGGTTAAGCAAGATGAGTGAGTTCTATAGGCCTGCTGCCCCACACTGGTCAGCAGTACCGTGATGTACACCTAAACGCTTAGTAAGAAGGCAGACCCCATGGTAAGTGTTCTTACCACAAGGAAGTAACATTTTTAAAAAAGAAACACTGTGCAAGCTCGCACTGGTGTCTTGCTGTGGAGTCCTTTCCTCCTCAGGCTCCCCAAGTTCTCCACCTCACAACCCACTGTGAGTTGCCCACCACTGTGGACAGTTACTGCACCATGGTGGTGCTGGGAGACTGACACTACTACGTTCTCCATGGGCCAAAGCATAATTCACTCCATTAGAATGTGCAGAGTGGTGACTGCACAATAGGAAACAGGAAAATCAAAGCCACAAAACTCATTTCTGAATTGTATGCTGGAATTGTGGGAGCAGCAAAATTCTTTACAACAGATTTAAACCCAACACATCGGGAGCAATTTTGCTGTCACACGTGGACACACTGTTAAGGACGGCCTATCTGAGATGGAAGATAATGCATAGGAAAGGGAGCCAAGATTCGGCTGGATGATATCAGTTGAGCAATTACTAGGTGTCAATTAACCACACATCACTTAGTTGTACAGTAACCCTTAGGAGCACGGTCCACATTTATCATCCATGATCTAGAGATGAGGAAAATGAGGCTAAGTGTCTTGTCCAACGTTTCACAGCTAATGGCAGAGCTGAGGTTTGAACCAAGGCCATCTGGATCTGGAACCTCTGTTCACTATCATTATGCTGCACTGTTTCAATATGCACTTAACTAATCAATATATTAACTTCAGAGAGAGAATGTGTTGTATCAGTAGCTATCCCAGAAGGATACCTCAATGGGAAGAGAGGGGCCAAAAACAAATAAACAGAGAAACATACAGTACCTGAGATGTTAAGAAGGAAGAAACATTGGAATTTTTCTAAGATACATTGTATAAAGAATAATACAGCGTGCTACTATTTTGAGGTCATACAGAAATTGTATCTGTTCATTCTGAAAACTCAAAAAACAACCAATGTTTTATCAGTGCAACTTATATATGAGTCCAGTGGAGTTAGCCGAAAACAATTTCTAAGGTTCAAACAGAACAAAACACACTATTATAATGTGAATTCATCAAGTGGATTTCTAAATACTCACATTAAACATAAGTTTTATGAAACATCTTGATTATAATTTTAAAAAGATGATGTGAATTCTGACACTTTTGTCAGAAGATCGTCCTTGGAAAAAAGAAAACACGCTGGGGAACACCCAGCACCAATATTGCTACAATATTGCTACATAGTAAAAATGTTACATGTATTTCAATTATTAGAGAACCGTTCTGATGCCCCCCCCCTCCTCAAAAGATTCCGGGCTCAGTAATGGAACTTAAATCTTGAAAATACATACAGTTAGACAACTTGAAATCTATTGTTATTTTTATGAGCTGTTTAAATGACAAAGTTTTACTTTGACATTTGAATAAGACAACTAATGTGTAACTTGCTTAATGTATACTTAGTTTCAAATCAATTGCAATAATATAAAAATTTACTGTAGCAACAAGAATATGAGGTATAAAGATATTTTTACATGGTAGGAGTGAGCCAATGAGTCCTTTGAGGTGAAATGTGAACGCCTTGGGGAGGGGCTGGGGTGTGAATAGGGGTAGAATATAGCAGAATGCCCTAAGGTGTTCTGGGAAGACTTACCCCCAAACAATATTTTATAAAGCAGATCTCAGAGTAAACCTACTAATGTTATTAAGCAGTGAACTAAGCCCTAGTCTCCTAAACAGAGACTAAATATTTGTGACATACAAAATAAATTATGCATCTATAATTGTGGATATATGACAGCCAATGTTGAAAAAATGCTTCTGGAAGAATCATGGCTTGCCAATGATCAAAATTGATTCTGGAGTGTTTCATCAAGGGAACATGTGGGTATTTGTTCTAGGGTGATGGGGTACACATAATGGGAAGATATTCTTAGGAGAAAGAACAGAAAAACCAAGTCATAAGGAAAAAAAATCATAGAATATCATGATAACTATATAATAGAAAAAGATGTTCTCTCTCTTTTTAATAATTTGTTTGATGCGTTGCTGGATTCTGTTGTTAGGATCTTGTTGAATATTTTTGCATCAATATTCATTAGTGTTATTGGTATATAATTCTCTTTTCTTGTTGGGTCTTTTCCTGGTTTGGGGATCAAGGTGATGTTTGCTTCATAGAATGTGTTGGATAGTATTCCTTCTTTTTATATATTTTGGAAAAGGTTGAGTAATATAGGTACTAGTTCCTCTTTAAAGGTTTGGTAGAATTCTGATGTGAAGCCATCTGGTCCTGGGCTTTTCTTTTTAGGGAGATTTTGTATAGTTGATGCTATTTTAGAACTTGATATAGGTCTGTTCAACATTTCCACTTCATTCTGGCTAAGTCTTGGAAGGTGGCATGCTTCCAAGTATTGGTCAATTTTCTTCAGATTTTCATATTTATGAGAATAAAGTTTCTTGTAATATTCATTAAGAAATTTTTGAATTTCTAGAAGTCTGTTGTTAGTCATTACCATTTCTGATTGATGAAATTAGAGATTTTACTCTTTTTTTCTTGGTTAGGTTAGCCAAAAGTTTGTCTATTTTATTAATCTTTTCAAAAAACCAACTTTTTGATTTGTTGATCTGTCATATAATCTTTTGTTTTCAATTTCATTTAATTCTGCTTTCATTTTGGTTATTTCTTTTCTTCTGCTGGGTTTGGGATTGGAATGTTGTTCCTTTTCCAGTTGCTTGAGATGTCCCATTAAGTTGTTAACTTCCTCTCTTTTCATTCTCTGGAGGAAGGCTTGCAATGCTATAAATTTCCCTGTTAGGACTGCCTTTGCAGTGTCCCAGAGGTTCTGATAATTCATGTCTTCATTATCATTTTGTTCTAAAAATTTGGTGATTTCCTTCTTAATCTCATCTATGACCCAGCTATCATTCAGCATAATGTTATTTAGCTTCCATGTTTTTGTATGAGTCTGAAGATTCTTGTTGTTATTGAGTTCAACTTTTATTCCATGATGGTCCGAGAAGATGCAAGGAATAATTTCCATTCTTTTAAATTTGCTGAGGTTAGACTTGTGACCTAAGATGTGATGGATTTTGGAGTATGTTCTGTGGGCTGATGAGAAGAATGTGTATTCAGTTTTGTCAGGATGAAATGGTCTGTAGATGTCTGTTAAATCCAAATGGTGAATGGTTAAGTTTAAATCTAAAATTTCTTTGCTAAGCTTCTTATTAGAGGATCTATCCAACACTGTCAAAGGGGTGTTGAAATCTCCGACAATTATGGTGCTGGAGGAAGTCAAGTTGCTCATGTCTGTTAGAGTCTCTCTTATAAGTTGAGGTGCATTCTGGTTGGGTGCATAAATGTTAATAATTGAAATCTCATCATGTTGAGTGTTACCCTTAGCAAATATGAAGTGATCATCATCCTTATCTTTCCTTACTTTTGTTGGTTCAAAGCCTATTGTATCTGCAAATGAAATTGCAACCCCTGCTTTTTTCTGATTTCCATTTGCCTGAAATATAGATGACCATCCCTTAACCCTGAGTCTATAGTCTATATTTATCTTTTAAGGTAAGATGAGATTCTTGTATACAGCAGATATCTGGCCTAGGTTTTTGTATCCAATCAGCCAACCTGTGCCTCTTTAGAGGACAATTTAAGCCATTCACATTAATATTGATAAGCCTAGTAGAATTTGGAAGGAGTTTGTGGAATTTCCACACTTCCACTGTGGAAGTTGGAATTTGATCAAAAGTTTCTGAGTGAGTTTACTTTTTTGGTGGTCATTATGTGCTGGTCATTATGGAAGATAGGTTTGAGAATATCCTGGAGAGCTGGTTTAGTTATGGCAAATTTCTTCAACATGTGAATGTCATTAAAGTATTTAATTTCTCCATCATAAATGAAGCTCACCACCCAGCTATGTGAAGGTGTTTTTAAGACAAAAGTAACGGCTCAGCACCTGTGGCTGAGGTAGCTAAGGTGCCAGTCACATACACTAAGGTGGCGGGTTCGAATC
>NW_003852425.1:17921652-17953928 GCF_000181295.1 Otolemur garnettii | reverse complement strand
TTGTGGCGGGTGCCTGTAGTTCCAGCTACTTGGGAGGCTGAGGCAAGAAAATTGCTTAAGCCCAAGAGTTTGAGGTTGCTGTGAGCTGTGACTCCACGGCACTCTACCAAGGGAGACAGTGAGACTCTGTCTCAAATAAATAAATAAAAGTAAAATAAAACAAAATAAGGAATGTATTAGGGTAAACACATGGAGGACAATCAGAAGGCAACGGGAGTCTAACTCTAAGCCATGAAGAAATGAAAAGACAGCAGGCTGGTGGGGGAAGACTGGAAGGCCAGTGGAAGCATCTCAGACTGCCATAGAGTCTAAGGAAGAAAACAGGGAATTCGTAATTTGGAGTAATTTTTTTTGGCAAAGAATAATAATAGCAATTCTCTTGCATGGCTATTAATATCTTTATTCTAAAAGCTAAGGTATTAATTCTTACAGAGGAAATGCATTATATAAGACAATTATTTTTATCCTTTTATCATATTTTAAAATATATGAATAGCCCAATAAAATAAAATAACTTTCCTCAAGTCAAAAGGAAGTTATCTCCTAGAATAAAATCCTACACCAGTTTTTCTGATAGATAAAGCATCTCACTGTGTCTGTATTCCTTCTACATGTTTTTCTGAAATAAGCTGAAAAATGTGAGATGAAGCAGTGATTCCCATGCAATGGGGTAAATGTTGATTTTTCTGTTTTCAGACCCACATTTACTCCATTACTATTTCTTTTAGAATCCACCTTCAACAAAAAAATCCCAAATTCAAAACTTTTCATGATTTTTAGACCATCGTAATCCTCACCTGAGTTATAATAATAACCTCTGAACTCGCCCCCGAATTCTCCCTTTCCCTCCCTCTGTTCTGGGCTCCACACAGAAGCAAGGTCTTTTTTTTTTTTTTTTTGAGACAGAGTCTTGCTGTGTCAGCCAGGCTAGAGTGTGGTACCTTCATGACTTACAGCACCTTCAGACTCTTGGGCTCAAGCCATCCCCTGCCTCAGCCTCCCACTGGGAGTGCAGGCGCCCGTCACAATGCCTGGTTAGTTTTTCTGTTTTTAGTAGAGTTGGGGTCTCACTTTTGTTTCAGCTGGTCTCAAACTCCTGAGCTCAAGCAATACCTGCCTCGGCCTTCCAGAGTGCTGGGATTAGAGGCGTGAGCCACCACATGCGGCCACGGGGTCCTTTTAGGGAGTAAGTCGTGTCACGTCACTTCTTCCCAAACTTCCAAAGGCTCCCCTTTGTACTTGCAGTCTTTATGAAGGTCTACAAACTCTGCCAGCATCTTTTGTTGGGAGCCCTGTCCTGATCATCTATTTAGAATTGCTGTCTACGTTCCCCAGACCCTTCCCAATCCCAACTCTCTTCCCTGCTTTATTTTTCATACCTTCTGTTACTAGTTGGAAACTTTACTTACCAGTGACATTGATTTTATTATTGTCTGCTCTTCTTTGCCATAATTGAGGCTCCTTAAGGATTATTTTGTTTCCTGCTGTATTTCTAGCATCTAGATTATTGTCAACCTAATTAGCATTCAGTAAATATGGTTTAAGTGAAGAAATAAAGATTTCTATCCAGTTAAGTCAAAGTAGGTCATTCCCATGTTCATTATAAATGAAGAGGGATAGATAATAACTCAAAAGAGTATGTCCTTGGTTGTTAAAAAGTAAAGAAGGCGACTTAAAGACATGGCCCAAGAGCAGTTTTAGTGTTACAATGAATTATCATTACACAGCCTCATGATATGTTTATATCCTTTTGGGATCTCCAAGTATAAAGAGGAGTTTTATCACAAATTTTGAAGCATTTGTCACATAAAACTGCTCTAATGAGAAGACTTGTAGAATTTTATTTAAAGCTCTAATCAGTCATCCTCCTGAGGTGTTAACTCACTGTTCCTTGAAATAGAAATTTAAAAAGATAAGGAAGATGCTTTTTAATGGGACACAAGTGAGTTATGATAGCCCTTTACTTAAACATCTTTTTTTGGGGGGGGTTAATGTTTAAATAAAGATAGAATTCAATTTTTACGTTAGGTATAAAGGCTACCTCTTGGTCACTTGACATTAAGATCAAAGAGTTGTTCTGTTACACCTATTATAAGAAAGTCAGTATGTGAAAACTAAGCTTATAAATATTACATGAACAAAAATTACTTGATAGCATTAAAGTGAAACTTCTTACACTAAATTTAACACTGCTTGCTCATGTTTTGATTTCAAAAATGTGTAAACATTAACAAGAGGTAGCTATAACTGCGGCTATAACTCCCTGGTTTCCTGGTAGAATGGGGTCTGCCGAAAGTCTTCTACTTCACATTCATTAGGCATTTCCTTAAAACTCATAATTAAATAATATAATTTGGAGCAAAAAGGTGGAAAGGAACTCTGAAAACTTCATCCCTGATAAAATCTTGATGAACTTCAATAACTGCATGAACTTGTGCTAGAAATCATAAGTTAAGTTTATACAAAATAATTTTTTTTTTTAGAGACAGGGTCTCATCTTGTTGCCCTCAGTAGAGTGCCGTGGTGTCACAGCTCACAGCAACCTCCAGCTCTTGGGCTTAGGCGATTCTCTTGCCTCAGCCTCCCCAGTGGCTGGGATACAGGCGCCTGTCACATTGCTCGGCTATTTTTTTGTTTCAGTTTAGCCGGGGCTGGGTTTGAACCTGCCACCTTTGGTATATGGGGCTGGCGCCCTACTCACTGAGCCACAGGTGCTACCCTAAAATAATTTTATTTTTACTAATTCCTACAGAGTACTAATTAGGTTTGGGTTGAGTATAAAATAGTTGAGTGATACTATTGAATTATTTTATTACATTAAAATATTATTAAGTAACAATGCAAAAAATATTATAAGTACATCCTACTCTGCCATTTAAGCTGCCTCAAAGGTTATAGTTTGTTGGTGTCTGGAGTAAGCTATTTCACACTCACACATATTTCATACTCTTCTTACTACCTATATGTTACTTCCCAGGTACTACAAAATATCCTCTAGTAATATGACGTCATTTCTTTCCTTTAGAAATAAATAATACATTTTCATACAGCAGCTGCACAAAATACATTTGGTTACAAATATCAAAAAAACTCAGTAAAAGCCATCATACTCCACGAAGCTGGGACCCAATGAGGACTAATTTTTGTTTGGATTACATAAAAAAGTCAAGTGAAATTGGGGAATCGTAAAAAAAATGGTAAAGATATATTAAACTTGTTATTTCTACTTAAAACAAGTCCGTAGCTGTTCATTCTTTTGTTTTCTTGGAAGATAAGCCTGCTGGCATGATGGAATACACAAAGTGAATCATTTTTGATTTCTAATTTCTGTTTCTTTAAAGTGAGATAGAACTGACATTTATGGCATTTATAAAGCAATTTGAGGGCAGTGTCTTTAGACTTTTAAAACTTTCCCCACAATCTTTTACAGCTGTCTTGCACAACTGTCTAACTTGACAGCTCATTTCTTAAATGACTCACCATCATTGAGTCTTTAAAAGGCATTGCATTTTAATTTATACAGATGCAACTCTTCCTTTTTACATTCACATTTCTTTGGTTTTTAAATTTTACTAAGTTACGTTTAAGCATTTATTTATAATATAATAACATGGGAAGTTTTATTACATTTAAGACTACATAGGCCAGGTGCCACGGCTCACATCTGTAATCAACAGTTCAGAGGCCGAAGTGGGAGGATTGCTTGAGGCCAGGAGTTCAAGACCAACCTGAGCAACATGGTGAGACTGTCTCTATGAAAAAAAGAACAAATTAGCTGGGCATGATCGTGCACACCCATCGTCTCAGCTACTCAGGAGGCTGAGGCAGGAAGATGGCTTGAGCTCAGGAGTTCTAGGTTGCAGTGAGCTATGCTGAGACCACTGCACTCTAACCTGGGTGATGGAGCAAGACCTTGTCTCAAATAATAATAATAATAAATTTGAGACTTCATTTTTAATAGTTTAATTAACATACATGTTAAATTGAATAATTGCACTGCTAAGCACATTTGGCATAAAGAGGTTGTGGAACACATACATGCACAGGGGTCTCAGGTTTCCACTCACCGGGGAGCACAGAGTATGAGGAGATCTGGGAAGGACCTTCCATGTAGGGCTCCTTGGCCTGGGCAGCTGCCAGCTGGAGGGAGCTGCTCAGTAGAGGAAAGGTCAGGTGAGAGAGTTACAGCTGGGACTGAGTTTGTGGAGTATTAGTGGGGTTTATACATACATATATGTATATATATATGTATGTATGTATGTATATATCAGTCCCATTGCATTGTCTCCTAAGCCCACATTGGGGGTGAGAAGTTGGCAAGAAGTACCTTGAGCATAAATGTGTCACAAGCAATTAAGAGCACACAGAGGGCCATCACTTGCTCATATAGGATCAAGGTTCTCAGAGAAAAACTGAGGATGGAGAAGCCAGCTGCAACACCACACATATCTAAGGAGCTGTCAGCAGTGGCAGGCCTGGTGGGCACATGCCTGCAATCCTCAGGGGCATCACAGAGACAGGATTGCTGGAGCCCAGGAGTGTGAGGCTGCCCTGAGCTACAGTGATGCCACTGCACTCCAGATGGGGCAACAGAGCAAGACCCTATCTCAAAAAAAAAAAAAAAAATATATATATATATAAAAAATAAAATACATTAGTGGGGGCAGCACCTGTGGCTCAGAGGGGTAGAGTGCTGACCCCATATACTGGAGGTGGTGGGTTCAAATCCAGCCCCAGCCAAAAACTGCAAAAAAAAATAAAATAAAATAAAATACATTAGCAAATAAAAATTCAGATTCACAGGCATTCTCCAACCCTAATTTTGATTCAGGGAAAGGCCAAGAAATTTGCATTTTAATAAACACCTATATATGTGATTATCTGATAACACTTGAGAAATAAGGTTCAGTGTTTGGCTATATGAGAGATCCCAGGATATTATAGAATGGATTTTCTTAGCCAGAGATGCAAACACCCCCAAGGAGCCTATGGATAAAATTTAGAGGGTTCATGAAATTGGATGGGAAAAAATGCGTCTTTATTTTCAGCAACTTCTAACTAGACCTTAGCATTAAAAATACTTACAAATGTAAACAACATACCACAGTAATAAGAGCAATTTCTTTAACCTTATCATTGAGAAAAAACAGAAATTGTCATATCACATTTGAGTTGTTGCAAAACCTTGAAATAGTTTACAACCACCACTTTTTTGAAATTATGGTAGTTATTAGACTGCCCTTAGATTCCACAAAATTTAACAAAAAAATACACATTACTCTAAATTAAATTTTAAGACATTCTGATAACTGTTTTAATAAGATTGGTTTCTTTCATAATCCTACATACTCTTTAAAGCATTTAAAAATTATTACAGGAAGAGCTTTGTAGACTTTGCTAAAATTCCAAAAAAGTCCATGGCACACAAAAGGTTGGAATTTTAGCATAAGAAATGACATCACCTCAGTGGGACATCAGGGAAGGGTTTCCTTAGCTCTGTGGGGACAGAATGTGCAGATCCTCACACGGAGAGGAGAATCTCTTAGGCTCCTTTCCCGTCCTGATCAGTTTTTCACCCTCACTCTCTTCTCAGGGACGACACACAAGTTCCCCGTTCTGTTTACTGTGCCTCAGTTGTTGAATGGTTGTTTTCCATCAAAGGTAACAGCTTTACATCACAGGTCTCAAGCCCATTATGAACATTAATTATTGTCTGGCCTCTCTTAATGAGGTAGGTGAAAACTACTATCATTTCCTAGCTGGGAAAATCAGGTCCAGACAAGTTTGGTGATTCTGTTCTTAGGCCACCCGAGAAATAGTGGCTCATTTCCAGAATCAATGTTTATTCCTCTCACATGCAGGTTTAAAAAAAAAAAAATTCACCATACACCTGTTGCAAAAACAATCTAGTTTCAAAATATGTTTTTGATGTAGGCATGGAGGTAACTTTTCTAAAGGTGGGAACATTCGATGGCATCAATATTCACACTACCCTAAACCAACACTTTATTTGCTGCATTGTTCTCTGAAAAATATTAGATGTCTTAGTTGGAGGGAAAAAGCCCTACCTCAAAATAAACTATCAAAACCACTTTGAAATAAAGCAGTTAGTTCATTGTTTTATTTAGAAATGCTGCACAGCAAAAGTCAGAAAAGACCAAAAGGAACATTAATTATCAAAATGCATTGACTTGCTTTTCGCGCTGAAGTTACCACACGCAGTAAATACTTAGACCTTTTTGTGATACATTTGTTTCCTCAGGATTCCTGTTGCTTGAATGGTGTTTGTGGTCTGATCTAATCTAAGTGTTTTTGTTGTGTGACCAGTTCATCTGGCTTGACAGGATCGTGTGAAAAATTTGAATATACTTTGTGATTTGTCTTTTTTCTTTTTTTTCCTTTTGTGACAGGATCTTTGTTGCCCTGGCTGGAGAGCAATAGTGTGATCACAGTTCACTACAACCCAGAACTCCTTGGCTCAACCAATCCTCCCTTCTCAGCCTCCTGAGTGGCTGGGATAACAGGTGTGTACCACCACACCTGACTGACTTTTCATTTTTTATAGAAAAAGAACTTGGCTATGTTGCCAGGCTGGTCTTGAACTCTTGGTCTCAAATTTTCCTTAAGCTACCCTCCTTCTTAGCCTCCCTAACTTCCCTGAGGTTATAGGTATGAGCCGCCACACCCAGCCATGATTTGTCTTTTTAAATGGTATTTGCTCTTGAATAATAACATTGCTTTGCTAAATTTCTACTGGCTTGGCAAAGAAGGCAAACAGAAGAAATACAGTTGGGTACAACCGAATGAAATAAACAAGAGGGAGGAGGGATAGCCCCTCTTTATAGGAAAATTCCAATTCGTACACATAAAAGAATAAGGAAAATCAGAAATTTGCATTAGGCAAATGCCATAGTGATAATTATCACTGGCAAAATACATTGAAAGATTCTAAAATCAGTGGGCAAAAGTTTGAGGAAAACAGGATATTTGCATAGTCTCAAATTATTGGCCTGAAGGTATTTTTTAATGATGGGGGAAGAAGAAGGATTACATGAAGAAACTTAGAAAAGCACCGTGGTGGGCAGCACCTGTGGGTCAGTGGGTAGGGCACCAGCCCTATACAGAGGGTGTTGGGTTCAAACCCCACCCCGGCCAAACTGCAACAAAAAAATAGCTGCTTGTTGCAGCTGTAGTCCCAGCTACTCGGGAGGCTGAGGCAAGAGCATTGCCTAAGCCCAGGAGTTGGAGGTTGCTGTGAGCTGTGTGATGCCACAACACTCTACCGAGGGCGATAAAGTGAGACTCTGTCTCTACAGAAAAAGAAGTGTTTTCCTCTTATTTAAAAAAAATGATTATGGCAGACTAAACTTACTGACTTTTCTCTCCAGCTTTCTCCTGTATTTTCTAGTTACATTTAAATCATTAATAATTAGCCAATTTGGCTGAGTGTGGTTGCTCACGCCTGTAATCCCAGCAATCTCAGAGGCTGAGGCAAGTGGATTGCTTGAGCTCAGGAGTTCCAGACCAGCTCTTGAGGTGTTATGGTGGGCACCTATAGTCCCAGCTACTGAGGAGGCTGAGATAGGAGGATCACTTGAGCCCAAGAATTTGAGGTTTCTGTGAGCTATGATGTCACAGCACTCTACCAAGGGTGACAGAGTGAGACTATCTCAAAAAAATAAAAATTATCCAATTTCCTGAGCTAGAGTTCTTAGAATAACCTTTGACGGTTCTTTCATGACCCATTCTCTTCCCTTCTTCCCTTCCTCCCCTTCCGTTCCTCTCCCTCTGTCCCTCCTTCCTTCCTCCCCTTCCCCTCTCTCCCTTCCTCCCTCCCTCCTTTCCTTCCTTCCTTCCTTCATTTCCATAATTACTTATCAGACATTGTATTAGCCTTTGACATTATCATCATGAAAAAGCAGACACAGCCCCCATTCTTCTTGGAACTTGCAATACAGTGGAGAATACACATAATAAACATAATAAATGAATAATTACTGCACGTGAGAGGTGCCACAGGGAAAGTCCGTAGGTAATGTGGTAGAAGTTTGCTGAGAGGAAGGGGCTGCTTCCTGGAGCTGAGACCTGAAAAAGGAGAAAAGTCAATCTGACAAGCATCTAAAGGTCAGGCAGCTGTCAGCACAGAGATCTTTTGCTCTGAGAGAGACACGATTAAGAGAATAAAAAGACAATCCCACAGCCTGGGAGAAAACATTCACCAAATACGTCTCTGACAAAAACTTGTATTTGGAATACATAAAGAATGCTCAAAATTCAACAACATGACATAACTCAAAATATATAAATAAAAGTAACTAAAAAGGACATGTTGACAATAAAATAAGCACATGAAAGACTCCTGTACTCAGTGTGGGGTCACAGAGTCAGATGATAGGGAAATGCTTAATTCACCTGTGAGGTTGGGGGAACATACACCCCCAAACCGTCAAGGGCAGATGAGGTGTGGAGCAGCTAGAACGTCCCTGCTTTGCTGGCGGGAATGTACATTGGCACAGCAGATTTGAAAACAAGTGCTGTAGTTTTGTTAACATGAGCAAATCCAGCCCACACTCACCCAGGCACTGGGACACCCTCCCCAGAGAGCACCAGTCCTGCTCTCACTCACTCACCCCCAGAGATCAAAACTTCTGTTCACACAAATTGACAGGAATGTTTATTGCAGACTATTTGTAATAGTCAAAACCTGGAAGCAACTCAAATCTGAATGAATGAGTGATCAGCTGTGGTTTCTATAAGGTGGGAGACCTCTTAGTAACAAAAGAAGAAAATCACGCCGCATTCCTGCGGTCTGTGAATGACCCTCCCCCGGGTTTTGTGAAAGTGAAAGAGGCTGGTGCCAGTGGCCTCGTGGTATGTCACTCCGTTTGTATGACTTTCTAGAAAAGGCAAAAGTGTTGAGCTGGAAGGCAGGTCTGTGGTGGTCAGGAGAAGAGTGGGGATGGGAGTTGACCACAAAGAGGCAGCAGGGGGGAGTTTGGGGGTCAATGAAACTGTTTTTAAAAGGCTATGACGGGGCATATGTAGCTCTGTGCATTTGTTAGAATCCATAGAAGTATACATTATAAATCGCAAATTTAGGTAAATTCAAAACCTATAAATGTTTTAAAAGTCAAACAAGATAACGATTGAGCAGAAGGTTTGCATTATTGGCTGTGTGTGTGTGTGTCATTGGCGACTGATGAAGCAGGGTCCACAGTGCACTGCGTTCGAAAGGAAGTGAAGGGAGGAAACGGAAACGTCAGTGGACTTTTCCTAGAAGTTCAGCTATAAAGGGGGAAAGGGACCTGACTGGTTGAGAATGTGGGTCCCTAAAAGTTTTTACTTTTTTGTGATGAGACAAGTTTGAAATAAAACTAATAAAAATGTGTAAGAACTCTACTGAGAAAATTATAGAATTTAATAGAAGATATAAATGTTCAAAATAAGTAGATATATCATACTTATTGATGGGATAACTTAATGTTAGAGAAATATCAATGTTCCCTGAATTAATTTATACATTTATACAATCTCAATAAAAATGCAGATAGGAATTTTTTTTGGTGGACTTTGCCAGATGGATCCCAACGCTTGTTAGGGCAAGCAATGTATCAGAATGGTCAGAATAATCTCTGAATATTGGAAATTGTCTTATCAGAGACAATTTAAAGACACAGTATCGAGCTGTGTTAACAGAATGCATGCAGTACTGGGGCAGGGGGAGACATTTTGTTTGAGACACAAGTGGGGTCCCCTTGGGGCAGCCTAAGTCCTCCACTTTCCCTTCCTGAAAGTCACGGGAAACCGTTTGCTGGATTATCTCTGCATGGAAAGGGAAATGCCCAGATCTGGGGGGAGATTACTAGAATAGGCTGAGAACTGATGCTGACTCCTGGGGATTCCAGATGTCCTTTGGTGAAATGGTCAGAGTTTGAGGGGGAGTCACAAGGTTGGATGATAAGTGGAGCTTTGCTCTGATTTCTCTCACAGTTGGCCCAGCCGGTCCACACAAGGGACCTGCAGTAATTCCCTTTGTTCCTAAATTTGCAGTGACCAGCAATGCACTTGCAGACCAGCAGACTCCTCCCCTTGCCTCCAGGGATTATGGGTGCAGGACTAAAGTGCTAAGACGGGCCAGATGGAGAACACTAGAACCACTGCACTCAGCCAAATGCTAGGTCAGAGGCAGTGCTGCATCCCTGGGAGGGCTTTGGGGGTCACTGCCACCTGGAAAGTCTTGGGGGATGCAAAAGCACTGACTTAGCAGCTGCAGACGGTCGGGTTAGGAGAGTGATACAGGATTTTCACAGACTTAATCAGGCTGTGACCCCAAATGCTGCTGGTTTTATAGATCTGGTTTCAGTAGAGCAGAACAGAATCTATGACACCTGTATGCGGTCATTGCTTTGAAAAAAGTTTTATTCTCCCTGTTCCAAACAAGAAGCAATTTGCTTTCACATGGTAAGGGCAGAAAAATACATTCTCCATTGCTTTCAACTCTGTGGCTCTCTGTCATTGCCTTGGCTACACAGGACTTGAGGTCACGCTTGTATCTGCTGGGAAGCTTCAGTGAGCCTCATTTGCACTCGAGGGATGGGTAAATCTCACGAAAACATAGTGTGTTTCTAGGGCCCCTTGGATCTGGGATCTCCTGAGATCTCCTCAGAGCACAAGCTAACTTGGAGTATCTTCTACCCATGAGCATTACACGCGAGGCCTGACGCTCTGTGGGCCTCTTTGGGCTTGGATCCAACATACCTCACTGGAAGGATTCGCTTTGCTCACTCAGTTTCACGCTTTGATCCCTCACTTTCAGATGTGGATCAGAGCAAAAGGGGGGTCTGCAGCTGATCCACGGTGCAGTATGAGCCATGCTCCCTTTCTGGCTGTTTGAATCAGCAACTCTGTGGCCCTTAGTGCTGTTCTATGGAACTTCCAGCAAATGACACCACATGCACCTAGGATTTAAAAACAAAGTCACATGGATATTCACTCTTCTCTTGAGAAACAGCACCTGTCTGGTCACTCAGTGCCGGTAGAGATTCAATACCTGATCTCGGGACACCAAGTGACTGGGCAGTCTGAGATGCTGCTAATGTGCATCTAAGCCCACAGCTCTAACTCTGGGCTTGAGTAGCCTGTAACAGCAGTGGGAGAGTTGGACTCTCCTGGCACCTGTCCCTTCTGGGTGGCTGTCTGGCCTCCAGCTCACCTGTGTGACCTCATGGGGAGTTCCTGCTGACTGAGGGAGAGAAAAGCAGGATGGTAATGTGAATTAGTGGCCTTCAACGTCACAGAATGACTTTATGCCATACTGCAGAGGAAAACGTGCCCCACTCCACCACTGTGGATAAACCAGCTGGTGCTGACTCAGCATGGGTCTACACTCCAGTGGGTTAGAGCAGGTTTTCTCTCCTGTGAAGAGTTACTTGCTTTGGGCGCTCTTGTGAACAGAACACAGGGCTAGATGTTGTCAACAAAATTTCAAGGTAAATGTCATGAAGTTGGACTGGATTTGCTAAATTCAGTGCCTGTATGTACAGATGGTGGACCTTTCATGGCAGGAAAACATGAGGGCTGGGTGCACAGATTGAAAAAAATATTAACACACCCAGAGGCTTTAATTTCTCTTCATTGTATCTCTCATGAGGGGAATCTTGGCACTAACACTACTATTTTTATTTTATTTTATTTTTAAAGACAGAGTCTTGCTTTATTGCCCTCTGTAGAGTGCTATGGCGCGCAGCTCACAGCAACCTCCACCTTCTGGGCTTAGGTGATTCTCTTGCTTCAGCCTCCTGACCAACGCTACTATTTTAAGGAGACACTTTGCAACAAGTTACAAGAATTGTTATCTGTATCCATGCAAAAAACACACAGTGTTATCAGTTTCCTAACATGCTAAAGTTGGACGATGAGGTATTTGCTATAGATTTGCCATATCATTCTAATGTGGGTTGGCTGTGCCAGGGACAGACGTTAGCCAAAATTTTATCTCTGCAATAAAAGATAGTTAAATTTTATGAAGAACAGAATCAGCAATGCGAATTATCAAAAGATTTCTATAGGAATGCAGCATTTCTATGTGTTATGCCAAATCAGAACAACTTGAATATTTCTTTGCAAGGTAGAACTAAGTCTATATATAACCTGTGGCAAAAACGTTTTGCATTTCAGAAACTTTTTTCAAACTTCTTCAAAAGGAAATTTCGGATGAATATTTTCTCCAGTTCGCAAAGGTCACTGATGAGCAGGATGATACTTGCAAATCATCTGGAGAACACGGAGCTGTTACAGGCCTGTTAATTGGAGATTACAATGCAGGTTTCACCGACTTTAAGAACCATGACATCACATTTAAATGAGCATTTTGGCCTCACCACTCGATAGCACCAAGTCCCCTAAAGAACCACAGATGGGGTTGACGGAGCTCTCAGTAGAAGGCATGTTAACACCATTGGTTGATGCTAAGACAGATTCAACTGAAATACAGAGAAGTACAGTGGAATACCCGCACCTTCAGCAACAGACCTGGAAAACGCTTTCTTGCTTTTCAGCCACTCATTGCTGTGAATCTCCATTTTGCTGCCTCACCCAATCAAGGTGTCCGTAAGGTCACAAATGACTGACCCCCATCCAGAGGATCAGCTGAAACTGGGGACCTCCACTCTGTGACCAGATGTTCAGATGTTTTCCAGCAAAAAGTTAAAGGTCAGTTAACTTTAAAAGTAACAGTTTTTGTTTTATTTTTAAATTATTAAATACATAGTAGTTAGATTTTTACAAAATAATGCACATTTTAAAGTAAATTGAAGTTTCTTGGATGAGGCCTAATTTGATTACAAATTAATGCAGCTTTCAACATGAAAATCTTCCCCACCCTTGCACTAAATGGCCAAGATTTAACAAAATCAGCTGGGCTTAGGAGTGTAGTCGGGTAGTCCCAGATACTCAGGAAGCTGAAGCAGGAGGATCCCTGGAACCCAGGAGTTTGAGTCCAAAGTAGCAAACTTCTTCCCCCCACAAAAGAAAAAAAAAAAGTTGTAATAAAATTAACCATTTTTGCCACCTCATCAGTATATTATTGATGTAAAATCACATTTTTTTCTGTGAATGCCAAGTGGTGAAGAATGCGGGGTCTCCGCCTTAATTTGTGCTGATCGGAAAGAGGCTTTACCCTCCATTGCTTTTACAATACCAGTATCAATGCGAATGCAAAAGAAGTGGCAATAATATCTTAGTTCTGCTTTTAAAATAGTTTTGACCTCACTGACCCTCTGAAGTGGGGTTCCTTGGGCTGTACTTAGAGATACTATTGCATGTTACCATGACAGGGAATACAATTAGCATTGGTGGCGGTGCTGACAGATGTTTCAGACAAGGAATACAAATTTTAAAGCCAAATTTATCCAAAGTCAGACTCAATGAAATCAGCCTGTCTCCAGATTGCCACTGGTGTCCAGGGGACACTCTATTCTAGAAGCTCCGGGATGATCAGGTGGCCTGTGTAGCCAAGGAGAGGCCTTGCATGTGGCACTTTTACTGCACACCAAGTAGTGTCTGTCTCGGGAAAGAGCACCTGTGTGGCCAGCGTGGGTGGCCAGCGTGGGTGGCCAGCTTGTGGGCCACTCTGCTGCTTTCTTCCTTCTTCACTTAAAAGAACAACTGACAGACAAATTAAGATTATTTGGACTTGGGCGTTCGGCAGGTATTTTCTCCAAGGTGAACGAAGTGGGTCTGCCATTTCGAGGAAAACAACTGAAAGTATTTTGTTACCAGTAAAAACTAAGCTTTCAACCAAAAGTTAGTATGTTGGAAAACTCCACTATCACGAGTTTGGAGCGTCCCAATAAAGACATAACATAATACCAGTGGTGACACTGATGAGTGTAATTTTATCTCTGATATTGTATAATGAAATGTATCACCTTTTGGAGGGTCCAAATAGCCCACTAAAGCAGGCGTCCTCAAACTACGGCCCACAGGCCACATGCAGCCTGCCGAGGATATTTATCCGGCCCGCTGGGTGTTTTTTGCCGCCGCTGCCTGTCCTGCTTAGCAGCTGACTCGTCCTGCCACCAGCAGTCCGGCCCTCCAATGGTCTGAGGGACAGTGAACTGGCCCCCTGTTTAAAAAGTTTGAGGACCCCTGCACTAAAGCAATATTTTCAAAGATCAAAGCATAATGGTAAAAAATCAAGCATGGTAAAGTGTTCATTTAAAGTACAAGGCACACCAATAGTTTTAATGTTAACACAGTACATTAAATAACAAATTTAAATAAAAGGCAAAAGACGGATTGAGAAAACTATTTCAGCACATGCCAAAACTGTCAGAGGTGAAAAAGTGCTTTATACTAATAAGTGACCTGCATCACTGGGCCGTGTCTACTCACTGGGGTACAATAATTCAATAGAATTTTTTTAAAAAAATGATGCTTGAAAACACACTGTGTTGGAATTTCTTCTTTATTCCTTAATACTTTTATGGGCAGATTTCAAAATATTCTGGTGATTTTATGGTTTGATGAGTCCTGAATAGTTTAAAACCACCACCTTGTGGTCCCACTGCTAGTATCACAAAGTACCGTGTCCCCGGCTGGCTAGCACGGTGACTTCAGGAAATGAGTATGGGGGTTGGGGAAATGTTACAAAAACTGTACAGGCCTCATATAGGCAAAAATAGTTACTCTGAAGTCTACTTTTTCTGCCCCTTAGTCTGGTGCTTTCTCTGAGCGACGGGGAATGAGTGGGAGGCGGTGGTGTGAAATGGGGCTGCTCTGTGAGCCTCCTCCGTGGGGGACAACTGCTCAGGCCTTCCAGGCACTGGGCTTCTCTGTAGCCTGTAGGGTCCATCTCACCTCTGGACTTCAGCTTGAAGTCTATGCTCAAGACAGGAGAAAAGTTCACCTAACACCCTATTCCATAATAAACAATAATACTTCAACAGAAGGATGACAGACGTAAGAGATTCATGAAAATACAAATCTCTAATATACATTAGCCATCTTACATCAGTGTAACAATTTCATGTATCATATTGCCATTAAAAATTATAATGCTAAAATGTTTCAAGCTTATGATGTAACAGGCACATTTCATATACTGCAGGTGGGACTTCACACCAGGACAGCCAGTTACAAAGAGCAATTTAGTGGTTTGGGTCAGGAACCACACATATATCCATATTCTATGATCTACTAACTCCTTTTTCAAGAATGTGCTCCAGCAAATAATCTTAGATGCTATCAAGGATATATGGGGAAAGATAATCTTTATGAAATTAATACAGGTAAACGTGAGAACTATTTAAGTGACCATGAAGAGAATTGTTAAAAAGTTATTGTGTAGCCATATGGATGAAATATTATATGGCTGGTAAAAACAATGTTTTTAAATAATTTTAATATGGAAATTTATTAGAGCATAATAGTAAATTAATAAAGTGAAATAAAAATTGAATGCATACTATGATTATGACTATGTGTTTTAAACACCATACAGGGGCTGGGCGTGGTGGCTCATGCTTATAATCCTAGCACTCTGGGAGGCCCAGGCGGGTGGATTGCTTGAGCTCATGGGTTCGAGACCAGCCTGAGCCAGACAGAGACCCTGTTCTAAAAATAAAAAACAAACAAACAAACAACAACAAAAAAACCCAACTGAAGCAAGAGGATTGCTTGAACCCAAGAGTTGGAGGTTGCTATGAGCTATGATGTCTACCCAGGGCAACAGCTTGAGACTCTGTCTCCAAAAATAAAATAAAATAAAATAAACACCATACAAACACAAAAATGGAAGAAAAAAATTAAAAAGAAAATTTTTTTTGTAGAGACAGAGTCTCACTTTCTTGCCCTTAGTGAGTACCACGGCATCACACAGCTCACAGCCACCTCCAGTTCCTGGGCTTAGGTGATTCTCCTGCCTCAGCCTCCCAGGTAGCTGTGACTACAGTGCCCACCACAATGCCCAGCTATTTCTTTTTCGTTGCAGTTCGGCTGGGCTCGGGTTCGAACCCTCCACCCTCGGTATATGGGGCCAGTGCCCTACTCACTGAGCCACAGGTGCTGCCCAGAAGAAAAAAATTTTTTTCTATGATCATATTTTAAATGAATAAAGTGGAATATAAAACTGAATATATAGTACAAGTCTCAGTTTGCTTTTTAAACTATATAATATATTAAAAGTATTAGAAGAAAAACGTCTGTATTATATGCATTATTTATGTAATTTAGATACATTAAAATTAGATAGCTTTTCTAACAATAACGTTTATGTTTTTCATATTTAACTAAATTATTTAAGTGTATGTGTCAGTTGGGAGATGATAATGTCATGCCAATAAAGAGATTTATTGAATACTTATACATAATTCACTTTTCTTTCTTCTTTTGAGACAGATTCTCTCTTGGTCACCATTGGTAGAGTGTGTCGTAGCTCACAGCAACCTCAAACTCTTGGGTTCAAGTGATTCTCTTGCCTCAGCCTCCCAAGTAGCTGGGACTACAAGCTCCCGCCACAGCTCCTGGCTATTTTTTAGAGATGGGTCTTGCTCTTGCTCAGGTTGATCTCGCACTCTTGAGCTAAGGCAATCCACCCGCCTCAGCCTCCCAAGTGCTGGGATTACAGGCGTGAGCCACCCTGCCTAGCTCCATAATTCACTGTTAATGAATATCAACAGATAAGACGTGTCTCTGTTTACCTTCTAGATGGAGGATGGGAGTGTATGTGTACAGACTAAATGCCCACAGAGCACACTGGATTATCAGTTCTAGGAACACAGGAATGATACAGGAGCTCAAATGTCAAGGAAGGATTGTTTTGAAACGGGGTAGTGGCTTTGGGTTTCTACAAATGGATAAGATTTTTTTACAGAAAAGAGTAATGAAAGACACAGAGGTAGGGAGATACTGACAGACAGGATCTCTGGATACCCCAGACAGTATTTCTGGGCAGCTCAACACCAGCCACAAAAGTGCCGAGAAAGTGGGCGGTTCACACAGCAGAAATGCATCATCCCATAGTTTGGGGGCTAGAAGTCTGAAGTCCAGGTGTTGGCAGGGCTGTGTTCCCCACGTTCCCCACTTCCAAGCTTCTGGTGGCTTCCGCCTGTGCTGGCTCGTTGCTGTGGCCGCCTCCCTCCAGCCATCCTTCCCAGGCCACATTCCCCTGCCCTCCCACCATCTTCCTTCTGCTCGTGTCTGCCTCTGTGTCTGAATTTACAGGACACCAGTTGTGTCCCTTACAACTTCATTTTAGTGCAATTACTTCCGTAAAATCTCCGTTTCCAAATATGGGCACATGCTGATGTCCTGGGCATTAGGACTTCAACATGTCTTTTTTGGGAGACACACTTGTACCCATAATGACGTCCATATAATGACTATTTGGGAATACTGTGACCAGGTTTGTTGTAAGCTACTAGGGCAGAGTGTAAAAAAAAATTGTACACAAGGCTAAGGAAATTAATTTTAAAAATACAAGTAGGTGATGGAGAGCTACTGAAAATATTCAAGAAGGGTCCTCATCCTCCCATCAAGATCTCCCTGAAATAACTGGGAAATATGAAATAGCATATTTATTTGGTAGTCTGTCAGTAGTAGAAAGAAGATAAATAAGCTTAATTCGGGTTTGGTCTTATTTGTTTGTGGGTAATGAAACCATAACATCACTCTTCCCCAGGTGGGATGTGAGGAGTGCAGTGGTGGAAAGGAGAACTGTCAGAGGACAGAGGAGGGACAGAGGAGGGACAGAGGGGGGACAGAGGGGGGACAGAGGAGGGACAGAGGAGGGACAGAGGAGGGACAGAGAGGGGACAGAGGGGAGACAGAGGGGGGACAGAGGAGGGACAGAGGAAGGACAGAGGAAGGACAGAGGAAGGACAGAGGAGGGACAGAGGAGGGACAGATGAAGGATACAGGAGGGACAGAGGCAGGAGTGGCCTGAGGCCTGTGGGAAAGGTCTGCTCTCAAACTCAGGGCTGAATCCACACAAAATAACAAAAATTGAGTCATGGAGAAATCTGCAACGTTTATGAACAAAAGGTGCCAAAACTGTCAAGGAAGTGGAAAGTCTATTCGAAGTTCACACAGGAGACATTGTCCAGTGATTGAAGCTCTGGTGACTCACGGCCAGAGCTCATTATAAAACCCATAATAAGCTTAATCTTCACAGACCACATGTTGGGCAACTGTCCTGGTATATGACTTTATTGTAACATCATGCTTGTTAAAGAACAACTTTATTTCTGGAAAACTTTATTCTGAACAAATTATTTCTCTACCATTTTGCATGAAATCAGGGCAAAAGCTACTTGTCATAGTAGTAAATGACTCGTTAAGGACTCTATTAGTGCAAATAATAGAGGGCATACAACTTAATTACATTCCCCAAGTTCAATTTCTGGATGTAAGCACTCGCTTGACAGGGCCAAGTCCAGAGTCAAGTTTTTATAGAGGTTGTGCGTGGAGTGTCAGCCGTAACAGTCAGGGCTCCTCCACCCTACACTTATCTCTGAAGCAGTCACAGCAAGTGGACTTTGGAAAGCCAACAAATTTTATAAGTAAAACTAGTTTAATTGTAATATCACATTTATTTTTAGGCATTGGGAAAATTCCTTCTTTCCTTTTAGCCTTAGAATTTTCAGATTATTTAGTAGAAATGTCATAAAATATTGAGAGAAACAGGCAATGAGTAAAATTTTCAATTGCTGAGTTTTTGGTTTTTTTAAGTCAGCGTCTCAATCTGTCCCTCTAGGTGGAGTGCCCTAGCACCACAGCGAACTGCAACCTCAAACTCCTGACCTTGCTCGATCCTCCCACTTCGGCCTCCTAGAGTGCTGGGATTACAGCTGTGAGACACTGTACCCCACCTGAGATTTTTATACAAGTAACAGAACAGCTTTATATGCTCCTATTCTTTGCCAGGGGAGTTATTTCCCTGTAGAAACTTTATTACAAAAAGGGAAGATTTATTCAGATACGTGTTTACTTGGTGGCCTGTCGGTAGCAGAAAGAAGGCAAATTTCCATAAATGATGGTTTATTATGACTTTCATATCTGTTTCCAAGTTGTAATTAAAACTGAATTACACCACCTCCATCCTTCTCTTCCACTGAAAGCTTAAGGATAGTAAGTAGACTGATCTTTTTTATTTTATTTTATTTTTATCTTTTATTCCAAAGAGATAATTTCATATTTATGAAGAAAATGAATTAAATGACAGTTCAGCATTGGAGAGATTAATACATGATTAAAACTCCTGGACAGTGAGACTCATCTCTAGGCCAGATATATTTTCATAAATAGTTCTGTAGATGGTTAGGGCACCGGCCATATGTACCGGGGCTGGTAGGTTCAGATGTGGCCAGGGCTTGCTAAGCAACAATGACAACTACAACAACAAAATAGCCAGGCATTGTTGCAGGCATCTATAGTCCTAGCTACTTGGGAGGCTGAGGCAAGAGAATTGCTTAAGCCCAAGAGTTTGAGGTTGCTGTGAGCTGTGATGCCATGGCACTCTACTGAGGGCGACATAGTGAAACTCTGTCTCTAAAAAAAAAAAAGTTCTGTAGAAAAAGCTTCCAGGGGAGAGCAGGGATTTTTCCATAGTCTGGTTCACCTGTGGCAGTTTAAATATTCCCTAGGTTGGCCTTGTTAACTGGACTCAATCTGTTCTGCTGCTCCAATCTGAAGTAGGTCTATTTCCTTTTAAGCCACTGAATCACAGGCACCACCCTCTTTTTTTTTTTTAATTTAAATACCCTGAGGCTAGGCACAGTGGCTTATGCCTATAATCCTAGCATTCTAGAAGGTTAAAGTTGGTAAATTGCCTGAGTTCAGGAGTTTGAGACCAGCCTGAGTCAGAGTGACACCTGGCTCTAAAAATAGCCAGGCATTGTGATGGGTGCCTGTAGTCCCAGCTACTTGTGAGGCTGAGACAAGAGAATCACTTGAGCCCAAGAGTTTGGGGTTGCTGTGAGCTGTGACACCATGGTACTCTACCAAGGGTGACAGCTTGAGACGTCTAAAAAAATAAAAAATAAAAATTAATTAATTAAATGCCCTCCATTTTAAAATATTGGCAATTCACATAAAAACTCTAGAGACAGGGTCGTGCCTGTGGCTCAAAGGAGTAGGGCGATAGCCCCATATGCTGGAGGTGGTGGGTTCAAACCCAGCCCTGGTCAAAAACTGCAAAAAAAAAAAAAAAAAAAAGTAAAAAACATAAAACTCCAGAGACATTGTACTCCACCTATAGATTGGCTGAGGCCAGATGGTGTGAGGTGGGAAATAGATGCTCTCGAGTGCTGTTGGTGGGATGTGAGGTGGGGCCACCTCTGTGGAGAGCCACTTGGCATTGTCTATCAAAATTAAGTACTTAAAAATGTATGCAATCCCTGTCTCAGGGATTCTGCCTCTATGAAATTACCCCCCCAATAGGCTTGCAAAACTGTGAAATGACCTGTGCACAAGGACACTCACTGTAGCACAGATCTAATCGTGACATACTCAAAACAATCTAAATGTCCATCGAAAGGAAACTGAAATAACTCACAGCACATCCATATAGTGGGATGTTCTACAGAACAGGGACGAAATGGATCTGCCTGTGGTCCTGACATGCTGAGTCCTGCTAAGTCCAGCAAACTACAGAACAACAGTTTATGTTGGATGCCAGTTTTTGGAGATGGGGCTTGCTATGTTGCCCAGGCTGGAGCGCGGTGATTATTCACAGACACGATCATAGCCCACTGTAGCCTCGGTCCTGGACCTGTGGGCTCAAGCGATTCTCCAGTCTCAGACTCACAAGTAGCTGTGTGCCACTGTATCTGGCTTATTTGTTCTTTTCCTTTTTCTTTCTTTCTTTCTTTCTTTTTTTTTTTTTGAGACAGAGCCTCACTTTGTTGCCCTTGGTAGAGGGCTGTGGTGTCATGGGTCACAGCAACCTCAAACTCTTGGGCTCAAGAGATTGTCTTTCTTCCCTCAGCCTCCTGAGTAGCTAGGGCTACAGGCACCCACCACAATGCCTGGCTATTTTTTTTTTAGAGAGGGGTCTCGCTACAGCTCAGGCTGGTCTCAAACTTGTGAGCTCAGGAAATCCACCTGCCTTGGACCCCAGAGTGCTAGGATTACAGTGGTGAGCCACTGTGCCCGGCTTTGTTCTTTTACTTTTAATTTCTTAAATTTAATTTTTTAAAAAATTTCACATTAATGTGAGAGCCCACCTTTGGCTTCTGACAGACACATGTGGGCTTAGATTCTGGCTGCTGCTTATGGGTCAGATAAATCTTCCCTAACTTCTGAAGTTAATTTTTTCTGCTCAGTCTTAAGCAGGTTAGGTTACAATGTTTGCATTTGTTAGGTAAGGTCCCTGTTGTAGTTGTGTCTGGCACCCAGGAGGTGTGCCATGTCCCCTTACATTGTGCCTGGTAGGTGGGAGCTCACCCATCTCCCCATTCTGTCTCCCCCTCTCCTCCCCACTCCACTTGAATTGAGTTTTTTCCCTTGTGTGGGTGTGTACTAGTTAGTCTGCTGGCTTTCTGTTAGTATTGATTAATTGGATATTTGCTTTTCTACTCTCGTGATACTTTACTAAGAAGATTCGGCTTCCACTCCATCCAGTTCTTTTACTTTGTAAAGAACATGCATCCAGCTCCACCTCTAGGAGGATAAAAATGAAACTGAAAGCAAGACTCGTCTCTGGGAAGGTGAGTGATATTTGGGAGCCGTTGGAAGGTTCTTCACTTTTCACTGTATACCCTGTTACTTTTTTTTTTTTGGAGACAGAGTCTCACTATGTCACCCACTGTAGAGTACTGTAGTGTCACAGCTCACAGCAACCTCAAACTCTTGGGCTTAAGCAATTCTCTTGCCTCAGTGATTCTCAGCTACTTACTTTCCCAAGTAGCTGGGACTACAGGCACTCACCACAACACCTGGTTATTTTTTGTTGTAGATGTCATCATTGTTAGGCAGGCCCTGGCTGGGTTCAAACCCACCAGCTCTGGTGTATGTGGCCAGTGCCCTAGCTGCTGAGCTACAGGCGCTGAGCCCACTCTCTGTTACTTTTTGAAGTCTGTTGCATGTGTATGCATCATCTATCTGAAAAAATATCAAAACAGTATGGGAAGCTAATTAAACATTTAAAAAACTCTGAGTAGCCCAGCACTGAAGGGGCCCCTAATTAGCAGATAGCAGGGTCTGTAGGTTACCAGCCTGCAGCCTCTGCTGGGCAGAGCAGGAGGGAACTTCTGACTCCCTCTGTGAGTGTAGTTAGTGTGGCTCAGCCTTCCTCTAGGTCAGTTGTTCTCAACATTCCTAATGCTGCGACCCTTTAATACAGTTCCTCATGTTGTGGTGACTCCCAACCATAAAATTATTTTCATTGCTACTTCATAACTGTAATTTTGCTACTGTTATGAATTGGAATCTAAATATCTGATATGGAGGAGACCCTGAAAGGGGTTGCGACCCACAGGCTGAGAACCACTGCTCAAAGCAGTCGCTCAGTGAACCCTCCTATGTGAGTGGGCACACGTCCTCACCTGTCACTTCTCTCATTCTGCTTTCTTTTATTCTAGACTTCCCTCTACTGTGACCGAAACCAGTCTGCCCCCACATCGCTTCCATTTCCTCTGCCAGCCCCCACCCACCATAAAGACATGCCCAGGTCACCTGGGGTCAGGCAGAACTGGGGCCCCACGTTTGGCTTCTGCCCACGTTTGAGTTCACATTCTGGCTGCTGCTTATGGGTCAGATAAATCTTCCCTAAGTTCTGAAGTTAATTTTTTCTTCTGTAAAATGGAGATAAGAATGCTTACTCAGGAGAATTACTGTTAGATTAAAAATTATATATGGTTTAATAGGACCTTTATACATATATACACACACATATATATATGGGTTCTACTGTATATACGTATAGCTTCTATACATATGCATAGAAGTGACCACCCAAGGGTCTGTGACAAACTCATCAACATATGGAGGTGGTCAACATAAGGAACTAGGTCTGCTGTACTGATAGGTACATGTGGTGCCTGTCCAGTCTATGCAAATTAGGTCAGCTTAGGGAGGTGGTCATTGTAGGGAGATGGTCAGCTGTGGAGGTTCCATATATATGAGTTTATATATAAAGTGCCCTTAAAAAGATGTTCAGTCCAAAGCTTTTTAAGTGTAAGTGAGCGATAGCAGTTGATTTATTCTCAAAGTCTCAAATAGTCACCTATCTATTATCAAAATTAGTGTTTAGGGGCGGTGCCTGTAACTCAGTGGGTAGGGCACCAGCCACATACACCCAGGCTGGAGGGTTCCAACCTGGCTTGGGCCAGCTAAACAACAATGACAACTGCAACAAAAAAAGTAGCCAGGCACTGTGGCAGGCACCTATAGTCCCAGCTACTTGGGAGGCTGAGGCAAGAGAATTATTTAATTCGAAGAGTTGGAGGTTGCTGTGATGCCATGGCACTCTACCCAGGGCGACAGTTTGAGACTGTCTTAAAAAACCCCCCAAAACAACAAATTAGTGTTTAGATTCATCCATCATAACATCGTATAAGTAATTAATACTGTATTTTAATTTTAGCAGAAATTAAAATGATAAAGCCAGAGGAACAAAGCTCAAATGAAGAGGGTTTACATATTAACAAAAAGAACTTGTTTGCTGCTGGGGAGGGAGCAGGTACCCAGAGGCTCAGCTGGGCCTGGGAGCAGGAGCCATCCTGGGGCGTCCCCTGGGTGCTGGCACCCTGGGACTGTTAAGGTTAAGTGTTGTTAATTAAGGCCTTGCTCCCCAAGGCAGGAAAAACAATATGGGCTGCAAGTGGCTGTGTGTGTGTTTAGCAGAGCTACTCTGGAGACAATTTTGGAAATTCTCCAAGGATTTCAGAATCCATCCTGAGGACAGAATCTGAGAATTCCACATTTTAGAAATCTCCCTTGCGCCTCTCCAGACTGCCAGCTGCTATTATTTTAATTACAGGCAAAGAACATTAACAAGGCACATCAAAGGCAGCCAAGAGAGAATATTCCAGAAGAGCCAGAAAGGGCTTGAACTGACAGCCAGGGCAGGTCTTCCTCACATGCATCGCCTTGGTGGAGAGAGTAGAGGTCGCAGGCATCCTCAAACTACGGCCTGTGGGCCGCATGGCCCGCAGAGGACATTTATCCGGCCCGCTGGGTGTTTTTGCCACCGCTGCCTGTCCTGCTCCGCAGCCGACACGTCCTGGAGCCCACAGTCCGGCCCTCCAGCGGTCTGAGCGACAGTGAACTGGCCCCCTGTTTAAAAAGTTTGAGGACCCCTGAGGGTCCGCAGGTGTGTAGTGAAGGACTAATTCCAGTCTGCACGGCAGCCACGCGCTCACACAGCCAAGCCGTCCTCACCAGTTTTCACCTGCCAGATCTGCTGACCTTTCAAAATAAAAGACCATTGACAAGCCTGAAAAAGAAAAAAAAAGGCTGGAAATACCCATCTCCGTTCACCACGTCCGCAAACGATTCTGGACTCGGGTTTCCCAGCTCAGCGCCGCGGGCTGGGCAGACGGCTGAGCCTCGCCCCCAAGTCTGAATTCTCAGCATAGCTCCTTCCAAGGCGACCAGGGCGCTTCTCAGAGACCCAGGCGCTCAGTCTCAGCGAAAATCTCTCGCAGGTGTGAAATGAGGTCCGACGGTCGGTGCCTGGGGCTGGGCTGCCCTACGTCTGGGTCGGGGCACCTGCGGAGATGAAGCCCCCAGCCCCTGGGACAGGAGGACAGACCAGCCCTGAATCCGCTTGGAAAGTGCCCAGCTCTGAGCTTCACGGGCACTTCCTTTCTCAAAAACAAGTTCCTCATTTGGTCTTTTCAATGACAGTAAAACAGAGATCAGAAACTGTCACTGTTTGTTCAAAAGCAGAAGCTAGAATCATTTCAAAGAAAGTGTGAGCAAAGCTGAAACCGAAACCCCCTTTCACCTGCCTGCCAGGGCCTTCCAGCCCCTCACCCCGAGGGCGGTTTGGTAACCACAGAGTTGTCTCTAGCTCTTGTCCTAAATTAAGGTGTAGCTCACGGTTTTTGATATTAATCATCTTATGGGCACCCAAAATAGACTTTAGCGGCTTGTTGAAGATTCTGGCCTTTCTGCAGCGTGTACCCATCCGTGTACTTCTGAGAGCTTTATTCTTATTCAGTAATTAGACTAACTTACACTATTAATCAAAATTTTCTATGAAATAACCCAAATTTCAATGCAAAGTACAGAAATGTGTGGTATACAGATGTTTTTTTCTTTTTTCTTTTAAGAAAATTTCATAACTTTTTTGGGCTCCAGAATCAGGTCAAAATAAAAATATTCAACCTTAAGAACAAACAGTGACAACAACAAAACACTATTGGGAGCTTCCATCCATTCCTCATGACTGCGGTGGCCCACCTGGCACTTCAACACATGTTCACATTTCAAACGTGGCCAGTGTGGTCTATCACATCTGGAATTCAGCACTTTGAAGGCAGAGGCAGCTTGAGGCCAGGAGTTAGAGACCAGCCTGGGCAACTTAGTGAGACCTCATCTTTATGAAAAATAAAAAAAACTAGCGTGGTATTGTGGTATGCAGCTGACATCCCAGCTACTCAGGAGGCTGAGGCGGGAGGATGACTGGAGCCCAGGGGTCTGAGGCTACAGTGAGCTGTGACAGTGACACTGCACTCTAACCTGGGAGACAGAGTGAGACCCGTCTCTTAAAAGTTGGTGATAGAAAAGAAATAAAAATGGAGAGGATGTTTGTGGCACTTTCATCTCTTCATCAGCTGTTCCCTTTGCCTGAAACACCCTTTTCTTATTTATTTTTATTTTTATTTTTTATTTTTTGGAGACAGAACTCTGTTGCTCCAGGCTAGAGTGCTGTGGTGTCAGCCTGGCTCACAGCAACCTCAAACTCCTGGGCTCAAGCGATCCTCTTGCCTCAGCCTTCCAAGTAGCTGGAACTACAGGTATCTGCTGCAGCACCCAGCTAGTTTTCTTTCTTTCTTTCTTTTTTTTTTTTTTTATTAAATCATAGCTGTGTACATTAATGCAGTCTCGGGGTACAGTGTGCTGGTTTTATATACAATTTGAAATATTTTCATCAAACTGGTTAACACTGCCTTCATGGCCAGCTAGTTTTCTATTGTTAGTACAGAAAGGATCTTGCTCTTGCTCAGGTTGGCCTTGAACTCCTGAGCCCAAGGGATTTACCTGCCTCAGGCTCCCAGAGTTCTGGGATTATAGGTGTGAACTACTGGACCTGGCTGACTCTTCTCTTATTTCTAAGTGATCTTCTCATTCAACAAGGCTCAATTCAAATATTACTTTCTACTATAAACGCTTTTATATCTGTCTCCAAATCTCAGATTTGCTTTCTTATTTTTGTCTCTGTTGACAATTCTTTTTAAAACTAATTTCTTGTTCCCATAGCCTCTTTCCCTCCTTCTCTCCCTCTTTCCCTCTCTCTCTCCCTCTCCTCACCCTCCCTCTCTCCCCCTTTTCCTCCCTTCTTTCCTTCCTTCCTTGAGGGTCTCACTCCATTGCCCTGGCGGGAGTTCAGTGGCATCTTCATAGCCCATAGCAACCTTAAACTCCTGGGCTCAGCTGACCCTCCTGCCTCAGCCTCTGGAGTAGCTGGGGTATAGCTGCATGCCACACCTGGCTAATTATTCCTGTTTTTAGTAGATATGTGGTCTCCTCTTGCCTGGGCTGGTCTTGAACTTCTGATCTCAAGTGATGCTCCCTCCGTGGCCTCCCAGAGTTCTGGGATTAGAGGCATGAGCCACTGCATCTGACCTCTTAACACATATTGCTGATTTTTATTCTTGTAGTTTTATCCCCTGATAAGCTCTGAACTCCTTGAGCATATACGAAACATTTATACCTGTGATTCTTGTAATATGTACATTGTCTAATATATAGTGGATAAAACCCTGTTCAAGGGAGCCAATTTGGGATAAGGAATTGGTAGCTTAAAATGACCTAAAATGCTCTTTTCTTTCAAGTTACTAGCCCACACATTCCTGCTTTTCTAGATATGTCTGTCACGCTCAAATGAGGCATGATCTGACACCTCATCTATTAAGCCATCTTCAAATGTCAGATTCTCACTTCTAACAATACTACAAAATTGTACGTTATTTTAAACTGTTCAAACCTCTTTTGTATTCAGTTCTCACGACAATTCTGTAAGGGTTTTAAAAGAGAAAACAGAAACCTAAAAGACATCAAGGACTTTGGACTGAAGCTTAGGTATTTTGAACTCAGTGTAATTCCATTTGATCCACAGCTTATTTTTTTTAAGCTTTTATTTTAAAATAGTTTCAAGCTTACAGAAAAGTTGCCGGCCTAGTGCTAAGAACAGCACCATGGTTCACCCAGATCTGTCCGGCAGTGTGGTGAAGGCTCGAGGTAGTTGCTGGAATAACTGAAGAGAACAAGAGCAAGTAAAGCTCTAGCAGAAAACCAGGCCCTGTCCTAGAGCTGGGGCACAGGAGAGGGCAGTGCTGGGTCTGCACACAGTGCCTGAGGGCGGTCAGCTGCTGCTTGGAGCCTCCATCACGGCTCTGGGAACTTCCCCTAATGTACTCCCATCACAACTGGCATCTATCCGTCCACATCAGAAAGTCCCAGGACATTAGTCAGTCCTCCAAACAACCAGCTCCACAAAACACCCACCTATAAGGTTTCCATCAGTGAGTAGCCCGTTCCTGTAACAACTCAGGCTGGCCAGAGCCAAGCCAGTCCCCAAGCCTAGCTGCATCCACCGCCCTGCTCACGTCTAACGACTCCCGACTGACTCCCACTGTCTACCCGACCACATCTGGCTTCGCCCTGCCCCGTACGCAGAGGACCATTTGGAAGTGAGTTACACACGTGGTCCTGAACACACCAGTGTGTGTCTCCCAAGAATAAGGATATTCACTGACATCTGTGATGGCGTGAGCAAAATCAGAAAAGTCAGCACTGACATAATGCTTCAGTCGATACACTTAGGAATAGTGTGCAGATTTTTCTAATACATCTTTTACAAATTATGACCTTTTTTTGGATCACACATTACACTTTTATATCTCTTTAGTCTCCTTTAATCTGGAAGTGTTCACCATTCTTTTTATTTCATGATATTGACAATTTTTTTTTGCAGTTTTTGGCCAGGGCTGGGTTTGAACCTGCCACCTTCGGCATATGGGACTGCACCCTACCCTTTTGAGGCACAGGCACAGCCCCATGATATTGACAATTTTAAAGTGTCCAGGGCATTTACTTTGTAGAAAGAACCTTAGTCTGGTTTGGGATTCGATCTAGGTTGTACGTTGTGGCAGATTGCTCTGTTAAGAGTAATACTGGGTCCTTCTCATCCCATCACATCAGGGGATGTGTGGAAGCCACCTGTCCCATCCCTAGCAGTGCCTGCTAGGTCTCTCCACTATCAAATTACTTTTGTTCTGTTTTTATTTATGTCTAAGTGTTTTGTTTAAAAAGTCCGCAGGGGTTAATTATCGTTCAGGTGACTGGTGTGCCCTAGCTCAGGGCCTCCTGGACCTCCCTTGACTCCCACCACACTGATGAGACCATCTTTTGCCAGGTGAATGTCTGTGCCCCTGTCCTTGATTTCTGCCCCATTGTGAGCTCCACAGGCAGCTGGGATGCCGGTGGAGGGTGACAGGTCTGTCCCACACATTGTGTGTGACCACCATGGACAGACCCCACTGAATAAATGCTACCCTCTTCCACCTTTTGTGTCACACTTGTTTTTTCTTCTTTTAATAGATGTAGGGGTTATAAGCTGGATCCTAGTACAAGGATAAGTATTGTATTATGGTAAAGTCTGGCCTTTTAGTTTACCCATCACCCAAATAATGTATATTATACCCAATAAATAATTTTTCATCTCTCGCTCTCCCTTCTGCCTTTTTTTTTTTTTTGGAGACAGTGTCCCACTCTGTCACTCAGGCTAGAGTGCAGTCAGAGCTCACAGCAACCTCAAAGCCTGGACTCAAGAGATTTTTCTGCCTCAGCCTTCCGAGTAACTGGGACTACAGGTGCTGCTATGATGCCTGGCTAGTTTTTTTTTTTTCCTTATTTTTGGTAGATATGGGGTCTTGCTCTTGCTCAGGCTGGTCTTGAATTTCTGAGCTCAAGGGAATTTCCAGTCTTGGCCTTCCAGAGTGCTGGGATCACAGGCTTGAGCCATCGTGCCCCAGCCTCTCTCCGTGCCTGGCCTCTCTCCCCTTTTAAGTCTTCAGTGTCCATTATCCTACTCAGGGTGTCCCAGGGTGGCCTTGCCTTGGCTCCCACTCCTTGGTGAAAAGGAGCCCAGGCTTACCTGAGAGTAGCTAGTGAGCTGCGTCAGGACACAGCAGATGGACAGACTCAGGTGCAGACCTAACCACATCTTCCTTCTTCCCCCACATGCAGACACTCTTCCCCCACGCTAACACCACTCTGGGCTCTGATTATGTGCAGACACTTGGCTCCACGTCTCCTCTGCCCACTGCTCCTAGCAGCACAGTGCCTTCCAGTCTGCCCTCCTGGGGACAGTGCAGGGGAATGACGGGGGTGGTGACGGTGACCGTCCGGCTGCATACACCTCCTCCTCACCTTTCTCACCGTCCTGCCCTTCACCTTCCACTTTCTTCCCAGGTGATTTTGGTTTAGTCATTGCTCATTTCTTGAGAGGGAACTCATCCCCCTTTTGGAAAGAAAACTGAGAAAAGGTGAGATTATTGTTTATTCCTCCTCAGTTGCAGAAAAGCTGACTCCATTATCCTGTTTCCAGAAGAAAGCAGAACGTGGAAGCACCCAGTCAGTAGTGTAGGTGCTGGTGAAGCTGGGGAATGCTGGACCAGCAGCTTGCTGAGTGTGCCGTGGACAGACACATGCACTGGCCGGAATACTGGACCGAAGACTCTCTGTGGTCCCCTCCAGCTCTGGGAGTTTATGCTTGGAAGATCAACTTAATTAAATGGAAATGTTTGTCAAAAATCCAAGGGGAGAAGTTTGCTCCAGATCTGCAATCCAGCCTTATTGTCCTAAGGAGGACGTGACATGAGGCAGTATAGCACCACCAGTGTGAGAGGACGCTGCTGCCCTGTGTGGTTACGGAGCAGAGACATGGAAGCTGACCACACAGGGCCCAGGCGTATTTCTCTGTTACCGAAAAACATCTAAAAATTCCACGATCTCATTTTCTCACATTTCTATTCAGTCCTGTGAGAGCTTAAAGGGAACCCCTCCCTTCCTCCATTACAGGAAGAGGTAACTGTGTATGGAAGTCTTACAATTTGACCTGTGACACGGAACTGAACTGGGAGTGCCTGCCAGTCTCCAGTGCCCAAGACCGTGTCTTGCTGCAGAGAAACGAGTCTAACTGCTTTTCCTAGATTTCCTCATGCCACAAGAGAAAGTGGGCGCTCTTGGTCACAGACCATGATGAAATTACAAAGCCCGAGTAATGAAACCTTATGATTTGAGTTGTCCAGCCAGTCAGGAGGTGAATGTGCAGCAATGTAGCTACTTGCAGTGAGGATGGCTCTCTTTTGGGGACTACACTAAGGGCAGGAGAATAGCAAACAGGACACTGGGACAGTCCTGCCACCCAGTAAGGTGACCAGCCCAGGGCATCAGGACAGTCCCTGCTGTCCAGTAAGATGACCAGGCCAGGGCACCAGGTCAATTCCCACTGTCCAGTAAGGCGACCAGCCCAGGGTACTGGGACAGTCCCGCTGTCCAGTAAGGTGACCAGCCCAGGGCACTGGAACAGTCCCTGCTGTCCAGTAAGGTGACCATCCCAGGGGATCAGGACAGTCTCTGCTGTCCATTAAGGTGACCAGCCCAGGGCACTGGGACAGTCCTGCTGTCTAGTAAGATGACCAGCCCAGGGAACTGGGACAGTCCCGCTGTCCAGTAAGGTGACGAGCCCAGGGCACTCGGACAGTCCCTGCTGTCCAGTAAAGTAACCATCCCAGGGGATCAGGACAGTCTCTGCTGTCCAGTAAGGTGACTAGCCCAGGGCACTGGGACAGTCCCGCTGTCCATTAAGGTGACCAGCCCAGGGCACTGGGACAGTCTCCACTGTCCAGTAAGGTGACCAGCCTAGGGCACCAGGATAGTCCCTGCTGTCCAGTAAGGTAACCATCCCAGGGGATCAGGACAGTCTCTGCTGTCCATTAAGGTGACCAGCCCAGGGCACTGGGACAGTCTCCACTGTCCAGTAAGGTGACCAGCCTAGGGCACCAGGACAGTCCCTGCTGTCCATTAAGGTGACCATCCCAGGGGGTCAGGACAGTCCCTGCTGTCCAGTAAGGTGACAAGCCCAGGGCACTGGGACAGTCTCTGTTGTCCAGTAAGGTGACCATCCCAGGGAATCAGGACAGTTTCTGCTATCCAGTAAGGTAACTAGCCCAGGGCACTGGGACAGTCTCCACTGTCCAGTAAGGTGACCAGCCTAGGGCACCAGGACAGTCCCTGCTGTCCAGTGAGGTGACCAGCCAAGACTCTTCCCAAGTAAGACAGAGCAGGAAGTCACAGCAGATCATGCCATTTCCGTCACTGTAATTACTGGCCTTACAGTTTTAATACATGGCTGCGACTAAATAAGAGGTAGATGGTAATTTATGCAACAGATCGTTGTTTCGTAGTGGGCAGTGCAGGCAGGGGGCACTAAGCAATCGGCCGAACTTTCTTAGACTGTGAGGTGAAGGGGGCTAAAGGTGTTACTAATAGGCTGGGCCTAAGAAAGCAACATTTTAATTGTGGTCTATTTCTCTGCCCCTCTCTTCAAGCCAGTTCTATCGCAGTAAGGAAGGATTAGAATTAGGCCAGGAACAGAGGGAAAAGGAATTGCTGCATCTAACCCTAACCTGCAAAGTCTTGGTTGCTCAGAAGCAAAGTCAGCTGCTGTTCTACTGGAAGCAGGAGGGGAGGGCGGTTCACAGAAATGAGAAAAAGAAAGAAGTATTTCTCAACAAGTCCACTCCGTGCGGGACGGGTTTAAAGTGAACTGTAATTTCAGAGTCTGCCTTCCTCAGAGGCCGTCGTACCGCGGGTGACATTCTCTTTGCTAGAGCTCCACCACGCGGCCGCCCAGTTCGCAGGTGCGCGTCCGGGACCGCAGGGGAGGCTCCGGAGAAGCCGGGCGAGCGGAGCGCCCCAGGGTGGTGAGGGCGAGCGGAGCGCCCCAGGGTGGTGAGGGCGAGCGGGGCGCCCCAGGGTGGCGAGGGCCAGCGGAGCCCCAGGGTGGCGAGGGCGAGCGGAGCGCCCCAGGGTGGCGAGGG